>NC_143581.1:200476642-200776642 GCF_048544385.1 Mastigoproctus giganteus
CTGTCCCACCAAACAGTGTCAAACGCGCTCTCGAAGTCAATGAAGATGGCAAGTTCAAATTTTGCTTCAGAGTTTTCTATGTGCAGAACTAGATCGAAGAGAGATTCCTCACAGGATCGTCCTGGAGTGAAACCATACTGGCAGGGGGAGAGGAGATTCTGTGCTTGAAAGAGAGCTGTTGTCCTGAGCGCCATAAGCCGCTCCAGTATTTTTCCAAAGTTTGCAAGTAGCGCAATTGGACGGTGAGAGTGCGGGTCAGTAGGGTTTTTGTGCTGCTTCTTAATTAGTCTCAGTAGCGAGATCTTCCAGTCCACAGGAAAACATCCCTCCTGAAGACATTTGTTGTACAGTAAGAGTATATACTCTGGGCGAAGCTTGTGAAAACGGAGGATGAAACTGTATTCAATGAGATCTAATCCTGGACATTTTTTGATGTTAATATTTTGGAGAACTGCTGATAATTCTTCCAAGGTGAAAGGTTCTGTGGTTTCATCTGATTCATAACTATTGTTTGCAGTGCGAATAGCAGTATGCTCAGACAAGTCCTGAGCAGTGTCGTCTGGTGGAAATAGCTTATCCAGGATGTGATTGGCTGAGTCCTGCCAGTTGGAAGTCTCCCGGGAGTCCGCAATCACTGTGCTGAAGATGTCCGGATTGTAGATTTTGTCCCGCATGATCTTGTAAACCAGGCCCCATGGATTTGTCGTGCCAGATTCTCTGACAAAGTCAGACCATGTTTCCTTCTTCCTAGTTGCAATAGCCTTTGTGTATTCATTTTTCTTAGCGATGTAGTCGCTGTATAGTCGTGCTACTTCTGGGGCTGGCCAGTCACGGTGTCGCTGGTAAAATCGGCGAGATCGGTGGACGGACCGTCTAAGCAAGGTAAGTTCCTGAGTCCACCAAGGACGTACAGTGGAACGGAAGATTTTCTTCTTGGCAGATTTATAAGAGGCCTTCAGGACAGCTTGCTGCAAGGTGGTAACTAATTCGTCAGCAGTGCGGACACTGTATTGGGTTGGATCCGTGAGAGGGAAATCTGAGACAATTGATCTTTCGAAAGCTTCCCAGTCAACATTTCTGATGGAAATTCTAACAAAGTCCGGAATCCTAGTTTCATTGGTGTTTATAGTTGTAGTTAATGTTATGAAGAACAGGATAACTCTGTGATCGCTAATTGTCCAGTTGGGAATAACTTCCCAATTTGAGACTAGAGGGCTAAGTTTCTTTGTGGAAATGGTGAGATCAATGTTTGACTCTCCAATGGAGCTGCTGTAAGTTGTATACTGACTAGGCTGATTGTGGATCGTTAGATTCCTGCTGATGATGAAGTCCTCAACCAGCATTCCCCGAGTGTCGGTAGTAGAACTAAACCAGAATGGTGATTTTGCATTGGCATCAGTGGCTATGAGGAGTGATTCGGGGCCGATGAAGTCCAGGGCATACTCCAAGAAGTTAAAGGAGTCGTTGATATCTGCTGATGGGGGGCAGTAGAGTGACATCAGGTAGAAAGACTGTTCAGCGTATGTGACTTGGATGGACGTTGCAAACTGGTTGCAGAGTCCCTGAATGACCAAGACATCTAGATCTCTGTTGAGCACCACAATGCATGTTTTGGGATCTGCCTGGGCAGGTTGAATAATGCGGGTATGAATGGAATACCCAGTGATTTTTGCAGAGTGAAGAGAATGGGTCCTAGTGACAAATGGCTCCTGAATCAAGATGATGTCAACAGAGTGGCTCTCTGCAGCAAGACGGATTTCGTCTGCCACAGTACGTGACCTGTGCCCATTGATTTGCATAATCTTGAGACTCCGGGGTCCAGGTATGGAAGGAGAATTTTCAGTATAGTGGAGGGGGCTAGCAATGGAACCATCTCGAAGAGTAGAGCTGGTTGGACTAAACATTAGCGGTCCTTTGCCGTACTAGTTCTAATGCTCTTAGGTATTCTGGGCAGGAGATGTCCCGGACAGAATGGTTATGTTTCCGTCTTCGCCTTTTGCAATTTATGCAGCTAGGCTCTTCATCTCGGTGGGGACACTCTGCATTAACGTGTCCACTGCGAGCACAGTGTCCGCAAGAGGGGGAGCTGTGGGAACAATTCTGGGAAGTGTGCCCATAACCCAGGCAGAGGAAACATTTTGTTACCACTGTGAATGGGCGGAATCTGTGTGCATTGCAGCCAAGGAAGATTCTATCAGTTGATGATATGTACTTGTAGAGGCGTGGAGAGAAACTAACAACACGGTGCTCTGTCAAACTGGATTTGGCCTTAATGGCAAATCTTACTGTGGTTTCAACTTTTACTTCATCCCAAGGGAACCCAGAGTCAGCCCGGTTCTTGTAATAAAGGTCTTCAATGAGGGCCTCATTGGATAGGTCTTTAGACGTGTCATAAATCACTAGCGTGGGATTTGATTTCCTGGGTGGGGTAATGACAATACCTGCACTGGCCAAGGAGTTGGAGGTGGAGATACTAGACAAATCCTCTTGTGTAGCTGTTTCCAGAAGGACACCCCGGTTTCTGATAGATCTCAGTGATCTTACTTTGATACTTCTGTAGTCAGTCTTGAGTGTTTTGGTGACCAATTCTTTTATATCATTGCTCGTTTTAAGCTCCGAAGTCTCGTTGGCCCTCAAGAGCAGCAAGTGATGTGGTTTGCTTATGGCAACTGGGGTCCGCAGTATTTTGCTTTCTTGAGTAGAGGTCAGGGTTTGTCCTTTGCGAACGATGCTTGTGTAGGAGGTGGCCTCAGTCGAAGGACAGGAGAATCTGTGGTTCTCAGAAGAACTGGTTTCAGAACCAACAGCGACAGGAAGCTTGGAAAACGTGTCTACTACCCTCTCCAGCACAGCGGTCCTCGATCGCAGCTCTTCATTCACTGCTTTCAGCTTTTCGTTGTCAATTAACAACTGAGTAGTAATGACCTCCAAACTTGACCATAGCTCCTGGACATAATTACCTGCTGTCTTAGTGAAACGGTTGGTGTCATTATTCAGGAATGAAACCAGAATCCGTTGGAGTTTGGATATGTCCTGGTGCAAATTAGTTGAACCAGAAGTGGCTCTTGGAACAGCAACACTAGGTGTATGGTGGAGTTTTGATATGTCCTGGTGCAATAAAGTTGCATCAGAAGTGGCTCCTGGAGCAGCAGCAGTATGTGCTTGGTGGAGTTTGGATATATCCTGGTGCAATGAAGTTGAATCAGAAGTGGCTCCTGGAACAGCAGCACTAGGTGCTTCGTGGAGTTTGGAGATGTCCTTGTGCAAAGGGGTTGAATCAGCAATGGCTTCTGGAACATCAGCACTAGGTGCCTGTTGGTGTTTGGAGGTGTTCTGATGCAAAGAGGTTAAATCAGAAGAGGTTGGAGAGATTCCTAGCCTTGGAGAAGATTTGAGGCCAGATGCAATGGTAAGGGCCAAGGCAGAAGGAGGACTTATCAGTGCAGGAGTCTTGGTGGCCAGTTGGGAGGTAGCAGTAGAGCTGGCTGATAAGGCAGAGCATAATGGGCCATCAGGGCCCTGATCGGATTCCACAGACAGTGGGCAACCCTCATCTTGGGAGGGGTATGCAGCTAGGGAGATGCCAGTTCTTGGTTCTTTCATCTTCTTTCTGTCCTTTTTCTTCTTCTTCATTACAAGATTACCACTCTTTGATGGAGTCTTAGTTGGGACACTGGGCTGAGATGGGCTACCAGGGTCAGGCCCTTCTTTAGTGGTGGAACTGGAGCTTTCGCAGGTAATCATGGTAGAAATTTCAGTCCGTAATTTGGGATGAAAAGTGTGCACTGAAGTATGAGTGTAGGGATGCAGCTCGCTAGGGGTGAAAAGCAAGTGACACAGGATTGGGCTGGTATTGGACTGTCCAAGTGGTTTAGTTATTAATCAGAGTATTGGTTCCTAGCGCGTCCACAAGGGGGAGCTGCAATTTGCATACCAAATCAAATCCACGTGTTGGCACAGTCACGTGACTTTTGGTCTACGAACAAAGCCTTTTGTTTCTAAGGAGGAAGAAGCAATGGCCACCCTCTAGCTTCGTAATTTATCGTTAGCACTAGTATACGTATGTAAAAACCCCGTAACTCATTATGGTAATATGCATTTAATGTGTCGGGAGTACAGTTAATCTTCCCAGTGTTCCAAAATACAACTTAATAGCTAACAAGTCTGGGTACGAGATTAGCCTGTGCGGACGTAGCTCCTAGAAGCTCTTGGAACAGAGAAGTTTTTCCTGATTTATTTTCTGATTTATTAGCTTAAATTGTCATATTAACTTATTTTCTAGAGTAGCTTTATATTCCTAGTTACGATACTTAGTTTAAAGTTTAACTTAGACAGAGATTTTGTAGGTATTACTTTGTATCGGTAACGGTATCAAATCCACGTGTTACGAATTGAACGAGAGGTCTTTTTTTAACCAAATTTAGTCGATTTCTTAACCAATTGTTATATCAAATTATCTTCTATAAGTAGATTAGTTTATTCTAGTTTATTTTATTCTTAGTTTATTCTAAATTGAGATAGCGAGATTTGGAAGCTAATCAATACTTACGAGTCCCTAGAAGTACCGTTCGAGATTTCCCGCCATTTTTACACGATAGCATAAGCTTAGTGTAGTATAGTGCATAATATAATATTGTCCATTAATCAGTAAATCTATTAATTTGATAAACTTTATTGTCAATTAAATTGTATTTTTAACTCTATATATATATAACGACTTGATTGTAACAAATAATTAATACATAACTATAGTGGTACACGTGATACGGAAGTTGTATAAAGGGAACTCGTAGAAAACACTAGATACCGAAAAAATAAATATAGCGTTATAACTGTTTTGGGATATAACTTAAGGATTTAATTTTTGTTTTGAAATTTTATTGAATTAAATCGGAATCATGACTCTGACCAGAGCAGCAAAGCAAAAGGCTCAAGCTAATGGGAGTGCTGTGGTTCAGGGGAGAACTGAGGGGGACAGTTGCCCTCTGAATCACAGTCTTTTAAAATGCACTGTTTGCTTGATGTTTGCGGAGCAGTCGGGTACAGGACATGATACTGCCAAGGAGGGGGGTGTCTTTGTGTGTGCACGATGTAAGGAGTGCAAGGAAATCAGGCGACAACTCAGCGTTGTTATGGGCCTTTATGAGAGCTTGAAGGACAGGGTGGATGCCCTCGAAGGAAATAAATTGAGGGGCCCATCAAGCTCTCAGCTGCCCACATCAACGCCAGAGCTTGCACTTGGTCATCAGGCAACACAGAGGCAGCCCCCTAGGGAGAATGCGCTAGTCCCACAGGAACTAGTAGTTGTTGGTGACTCTATTGTCAGGGAAACGGGGAACATACTTTGTAAAAAGGATAAGTGGAATAGGACCAGGGTATGTCTGCCAGGGGCAAAGGTTGATGACGTTGTAGAGCGGATATCATCTTTTAAGGGCACAAAAGGTGATATAGTTGTACACGTTGGCACTAATGATATTAAGAGTAGGAGACCAGCGGAATTACTTAACAAGTACAGGTCACTGTTGAAAAAAAGCCGTGAATTAGGGTTGAATTTGAAAGTGTCTGCAATTCTGCCCAGACACGATAGGAGGGAGTATATGATGAGAGCCTTGTCGATCAATTCGGCCCTGGAGGGATTGTGCAAGGCTCAAGGGGTAGAATTTTTTTCAGCCTGGACTGTACTTGTTAACAGGAGAGATTGCTTCTACAGGGATGGGATACACTTAAATAGAAAGGGTGCAAGAATTTTTGCTGATGCTGTCGAGGCAGTGTTAGGTGGGTCGGAAAACTGCTAGTTGGGGGGGGATACAAGGACTAATAGATTAACAGTAGCCACTGGCAGAGGTGGAAGTGATTCTTGCACTGCTTCTATTGAAATGAGCAGAAGCCTGAAAAACAAGATGCAGGATATTTCAGAGACTGCTGGGAGTCATTGCGGTACAAGTAAACACATGGGTTGTGTTAGGGTAGCTAAGAATAGCAACAGGTGCATGTATACCTGCGTGTACACTAATGCTAGGAGTTTGGTAAATAAATTTGATGAATTTGAGGTATTGCTCAAAACATCAAAGGCAGATATTGTTGGGATATCAGAGACGTGGTGTCACACAGATATAAGTAATGCGGAACTGGAATTTGGGGTATACAATGTGTATAGAAAGGATAGACAGGACAGGAGGGGAGGAGGGGTTATGCTATTAGTTAAGAAACACATAAAGTCCAAGGAAGTGAAGCCAGTCGACATCGATGGACAGGGCAGTGTCGAGTCAGTTTGGTGTGACATAAGCATAGGGAAATCAAAATTGAGAGTAGGAGTGTGCTATAGGCCTAATGACTCTGATGAGTATAATAAGATATTGTACAGGGAAATAGAGTGGGCCAGTAAATCAGAGAGTCTTATAATGGGGGATTTTAATTTCCCAGATATTGACTGGAATTTGTGGGTTGGTCACTCGCACACTAGCAAGGCTTTTGTGGATTTATTGGATGATTGTTTTCTACATCAGCATGTTCGTGAGGCAACAAGAGGGAGCAATACTCTTGATCTGATTATCAGTAGTGATTCTTCATGCATTAAGAATCTGCAGATAAATGAACCACTAGGTGGCAGTGATCACAGTGTGTTGAAGTGGGATTTACTCAAGGAGGTAACTACCATCAGAGGTAGAGGGAAGGGTTTTTGTTTTCGTAAAGGCAACTATGATGGTCTGAGACAGTATTTAAATTCTATACAGTGGGACCAACTGACGATGTTACCAACAGCAAACTCAAAATGGGAAGCATTCAAGGAACTAATCTTGGAGGCTACCAGGCTTTACATACCAACTAAGAAATATTGTTCAAGGTTTAGGCCTAAATGGTTGTCAGATGAACTAATGAGACATGTGGCAGAGAAGAAAGATGCATGGGATACATACAAATTAATGGGTGACATGGAAGCCTATGATAGATATAAGTTGGTCTGTAACCAAGTCACAAAGGAGATTAGGCAGGCAAAGGCAGACTACGAAAAATCCTTGGCAAAGGATGCAAAGAAAAACAGAAAAGAGTTCTTTACATATTTAAACTCAAGAAGGAAAGGGATGAATCAGATTGGTCCACTGGATATTGATGGTTCAACAGTTGAGGATCCTGCTCAGGTGGCTAACAATCTAAACGAGTATTTTGCATCTACATTCACGCATGAGGAGTTATTCAGGAAGGAGAATGATCTAGGTAAAGTAAACATTGGCAGGGAGCTGGATGATTTTGTAATAACTGAGAGGAAAGTGGAGGAGAGATTGTTGAGGATAAACATAAAAAAGGCACCTGGGGTGGATGGGATCTATCCAGTTATATTAAAGGAGGCAGCAAAGGAAGTAAGCAAACCCCTAGTCATAATTATGAGAGCTTCTTTGGACTCAGGGGAGGTACCCATAGACTGGAGATGTGCAAATGTAACCCCAATTCACAAAGGAGGATCAAAGGCTGACACAAGTAATTATAGACCTGTTAGTTTAACTTCTGTTCCGGGTAAATTAATGGAGGCACTGGTTAAAGAAGCACTGCAGGATCATCTAGACAAGAATTCAGTTATAGCTCAGACGCAGCATGGTTTTGTTAAGGGCAGGTCTTGCCTGACCAATTTGATTGGATACTATGATGTAGTCACAAAAGAACTGGATGCAGGGAATAACTTTGATATTATATATTTGGATCTTAGAAAGGCTTTTGATACTGTTGCACATGGAAGACTGCTGCACAAATTGGAGCAGTGTGGCATTGGAGGCAAATTGCTGCTATGGATAAGGGGATGGTTGAGTGGCAGAAGACAGAGAGTGGTAATCAATGGACACTGCTCAACGTGGACTAATGTTATTAGTGGAGTCCCTCAGGGTTCAGTGTTGGGTCCGTTGTTGTTTTCGGTGTTTATGAATGATATTGATGATGGGATATCAAGTTTAATGTCCAAGTTTGCAGATGATACAAAGGTTGGCAGGGTTGTTAAGGACACTACTGACGCTATGCTGCTGCAACAGGATCTGGAAAGGTTGAACAGATGGGCTGAGAGGTGGCAAATGAAGTTTAACATTGACAAATGTAAAGTACTACATATGGGAAACAGTAACCCCAGAGCAACGTATCAACTCTGCGGTACTATACTGACAGTGGTGGAGAATGAAAAGGACCTGGGGGTAATTGTGCAGGCAGATATGAAGTTCTCTGAGCAGTGCAGACGAGCTGCAAGAGTAGCTCATGGTGTCTTGTCAATGATATACAGGAATTTTTCTAGCAGGGATAAGGAGGTGATTATTCCCTTGTATAAGGCAATGGTTAGGCCACATCTTGAGTACTGTATACAGGTCTGGAGGCCTCATTTCAAGAAGGATGTAGAGCTGCTGGAACGGGTACAGAGAAGGGCAACAAGATTAGTGAATGGAACAAAGGGTTGCTCTTACGAAGAAAGGCTTAAGTTTTGCAAATTACAGAGTCTGGAGACTAGGCACCGGCGAGGTGATCTGATAGAGGTGTATAAGGCTTTGAATGGGTTGAGCATGCTCAATGCCAATGGGATTCTTCATCTTGCTGAGAATAATCACCTGAGAGGGCATAAATTCAAATTGAGGAAGGACGGATGTCGGATAGATGTGCGGAAATTTGCCTTTGGCCAGCGGGTGGTTGGTTGGTGGAACCGACTTCCATCACTTGTTGTTGAAGTTGATAGCCTAAACAAATTTAAAGCTCAACTGGACAGGTATTTCGAACTAACGGAGGGGTGAAATGGGAGTGGTGTGTGTTTTTTTTTTTTTTTTTTTTTTTTTGGCTGATGCTGAATAAGCTTGCTTTCTTGCATCATATGCCTCTACTAATGCTAATGCTAATGCTAAAATACTACTAATTCCAAGTGGAATAAGGGCAGTTCATCAATAAGCAACAGCCAGACTAATATGGGAGCAGCCATGTTCGTTAGGAACAACGTGGTAGCTGGAGCAGCAAGGAAATATTTTGAAAATCGTTAATAACATTGCTATTCCCTAAAAGTCTGGAATAAAAATGGCATGTACGAACTCACCAACTCAAGGAGAATCCAGGACGCCAAATTATATCCAATAATGCACAGAGAATACCACAAATTAAAACAACTTTTGCAGAGCAAAAAATTCATTGACGAACACGGTATGCGCCACCTATTTTTAACATTTTTTTTGTGAAATTGCAGGCACCTAAAAAAAATTTCAACCGGGTAAATCTGATTGGCCACGAAAAATGCATCACGGAAATTATTGCGTTATCCACCACCTCTGCCAGAGGCGCTTCCCAAGCTCCTACTACTAGTCTGTGTCGAGCACTCGACGTGGCTGTAGTGTAATTAGAGCGCTTGACGCATTTTTCGTGACTGGTATCTATAGTTCTAGTGAACCGATTTATAAATTTCAAATGCCATTCGTGAATTTCGTCGAACTGCATTACAAAAACACAATAAAACAAATTAATTTTGAAAATAAAATTTGAATGTTCAACGATGCCAAAGTCAAGCGCAGAGTTTTGGAGAGTATCGAGCAAGAATGAAAGCGACTAGTCTTGAAGACCTAAGAAAATAACGACAAAGTTAACAATAAGTGGGCGAGAACGAAGAGGACTATCGAGATTGCGTAAAAAACAAACAGTGAATCAAGCGTTGATTTTAGCAGTGCCCGCAACCAGCAATGCCTCTCCATCCAACAATGATGTACACGAAATGACTACTAATTATGTACAATGGAACATTTCTCCAATTGAGGAGCAACGGGGGATATATAGTACAGCGGGCTGCTTGTTATCCAACGGCCATGTGGTACAACGGTTGTCTATATTTCTCTTAATAGCGACATACAGGATAACATTGACTTCATTCATTTTGTTTTCCTGCCCTACTCAATTCAAGGTAAAGAGAGATTTACATAAAATACCCATGATCATGAGCTGCGATTTCAACGTTAACTTCGGATTAGAAAAAACTAAATAGTTAATTACTTTTCTGCAAGAAACATTCGATGTTACTCTAAACACTAATCCCTCAATTTCAATTACAAGACCGGGAACCTCAATCGATGCTGTTTTCCAGAGACGTTTAAATACGTTGCAATCACAAGCATTCGTCTCTTTAGCTATTATAAATACATTGTATCTTGTCTTCCAGCTGAAATTATGGAAATTTGTGAATAATCAATAAAATGTTTGCAATACAAAAGCTCTTTTATTTCGTAATATATATATATATATACAAATCAAAATACCTAAAAGAAACACGAAAGATGTTACACATAAAACCATCCACTGGGCGTGCTCGGCATACGCGCCTTTATTTTTTTTTAGTTATCCTCACCTGAGACTGACTAACTTAGCCACGTTGTGAAAAAGACCCATAAATTGGTGTTCGCTAGATTTCTTATCAGTTCAGAAAACTGTTCAATGAAAGATGTAATGGGAATTGGCGGGCGTTTATTGTGCATCACTGGAGCAACAGAGCGTAGTACAGTATTTTGGGATACACTACAGCTCTTCGATTAGCAGATATTTCAATACATCGCCATACAAAGGTAGCAGTCGTATTGATGGTTTGTGGGCAATCTCCATATTCCAGAAATAGGGAAATGCATACACTTAAGACCACCATGAAACCATGCTTCTAATGTTGGCTTGCAACTGCCACAGCAGAAATGAGACACGCAGGAAGTGTCATGATCACTCGGAGGCAATCTAAAATAAGCTTCATTAGCACCGCAAAAAAAAATAATAATAATAAATAAATAATAATAATAATAAAAATAATTACACGAACACTACAAGCTCTTATATAATCCAGTAGTAGTACGAATTTAAGTGATATGCACAGGTGGCATAAAAATATAAAATCTCCAATTGATTCCAAAAAATTGATACTATAGAAAAATCGATGACACCACTGGATTCAACCTAAAAACTGCATACAACAAACAGTTAAATATCAGCATAAGCATTCTTTTGTTAGATAGTGTTATTCAAGTTGTGGCTAATTAAAATTTATAAATTGTACAAAGGAAGAACATCACAAAACTTGCTAATAATGTCTAAGGGTTTGTTGCTTCGCTGCTTCTTTTAACTTAATTAGAGAGAGATTTCATCAGCCTCTGGTGTCTTATTTACTTTTAGCCTCAATAATTTGTCTTCCACTTTCTCCTCAATTTTCCCAAAATCATCTAACTCTCAGTTATACACTGTGCTGCCACTTTATTAGGTACACCCACCTAGTAGTGTGTTGAGCTTCCTTTAGCCTTCAAAACAGCCTGAATTCGTCTAGGCATGGATTGAACAAGATGCTGAAAACGTTGTGCAGGAATAGAGTACCATGCAAACATGAGTGTGTCACGCAGTTCTTTGAGATTCGACGGAGGTGTAGGCCTGCAGCGAACAGCCCTTTCCAGCTCATCCCAAAGATGTTCAATAGGATTGAGATCCGCGGACTGAGCGGGCCACTGCAGCAAATAAAAGTCATTGTCATGTTCCTGGAACCATTCCATAGTGATTCGGGCTTTGTGCACCGGCGCATTATCCTGCTGGAAGTAACCGTCTGATTGAGGATAAACTGTCAACATAAACGGATGCACTTGGTCAGCAACGATGTTTAGGTACGATGTGGTATGGTATCAATGGACCCAACGTGTGCCAAGAAAATATTCCCCACACCATAACACTTCCCCCCCACCAGCTTGCACAGTAGTCGTCAGACATGACGGGTCCATGGATTCATGTTTTTTTCGCAGATTCTGAGCCTTCCGTCAACATGATGCACCAGGAACTTCGACTCGTCAGAGCAAGCAACTGTTTTCCAATCCTCGATAATCCAGTGCTGATGTTGCTGTGCCCACAGGAGGCGTGATCTCTTGTTCTTCACTGATAACAAAGGTACGCGATGTGGCCGTCAGCTGTTGTAGCCCATTCCCGACAAAGTGCGACTGGTGGTCCGTTGCGATATTTTGTTCTGCGCACCAAGGTTGTATTCTGACGTTATTAGCATTAGCATTAGTAGAGGCATATGATGCAAGAAAGCAAGCTTATTCAGCATCAGCCAAAAAAAAAAAAAAAAAAAAAAAAAAAAACCCACTCCCATTTCACCCCTCCGTTCGTTCGAAATACCTGTCCAGTTGAGCTTTAAATTTGTTTAGGCTATCAACTTCAACAACAAGTGATGGAAGTCGGTTCCACCAACCAACCACCCGTTGGCCAAAGGCAAATTTCCGCACATCAATCCGACATCCGTCCTTCCTCAATTTGAATTCATGCCCTCTCAGGTGATTATTCTGAGCAAGATGAAGAATCCCATTGGCATTGAGCATGCTCAAACCATTCAAAGCCTTATACACCTCTATCAGATCACCTCGCCGGTGCCTAGTCTCCAGACTCTGTAATTTGCAAAACTTAAGCCTTTCTTCGTAAGAGCAACCCTTTGTTCCATTCACTAATCTTGTTGCCCTTCTCTGTACCCGTTCCAGCAGCTCTACATCCTTCTTGAAATGAGGCCTCCAGACCTGTATACAGTACTCAAGATGTGGCCTAACCATTGCCTTATACAAGGGAATAATCACCTCCTTATCCCTGCTAGAAAAATTCCTGTATATCATTGACAAGACACCATGAGCTACTCTTGCAGCTCGTCTGCACTGCTCAGAGAACTTCATATCTGCCTGCACAATTACCCCCAGGTCCTTTTCATTCTCCACCACTGTCAGTGTAGTACCTCAGAGTTGATACGTTGCTCTGGGGTTACTGTTTCCCATATGTAGTACTTTACATTTGTCAATGTTAAACTTCATTTGCCACCTCTCAGCCCATCTGTTCAACCTTTCCAGATCCTGTTGCAGCAGCATAGCGTCAGTAGTGTCCTTAACAACCCTGCCAACCTTTGTATCATCTGCAAACTTGGACATTAAACTTGATATCCCATCATCAATATCATTCATAAACACCGAAAACAACAACGGACCCAACACTGAACCCTGAGGAACTCCACTAATAACATTAGTCCACGGTGAGCAGTGTCCATTGATTACCACTCTCTGTCTTCTGCCACTCAACCATCCCCTTATCCATAGCAGCAATTTGCCTCCAATGCCACACTGCTCCAATTTGTGCAGCAGTCTTCCATGTGCAACAGTATCAAAAGCCTTTCTAAGATCCAAATATATAATATCAAAGTTATTCCCTGCATCCAGTTCTTTTGTGACTACATCATAGTATCCAATCAAATTGGTCAGGCAAGACCTGCCCTTAACAAAACCATGCTGCGTCTGAGCTATAACTGAATTCTTGTCTAGATGATCCTGCAGTGCATCTTTAACCAGTGCCTCCATTAATTTACCTGGAACAGAAGTTAAACTCACAGGTCTATAATTACTTGTGTCAGCCTTTGATCCTCCTTTGTGAATTGGGGTTACATTTGCACATCTCCCGTCTATGGGTACCTCCCCTGAGTCCAAAGAAGCTCTCATAATTATGGCTAGAGGTTTGCTTACTTCCTTTGCTGCCTCCTTTAATATAACTGGATAGATCCCATCCACCCCGGGTGCCTTTTTTATGTTTATCCTCAACAATCTCTCCTCCACTTTCCTCTCAGTTATTACAAAATCATCCAGCTCACTGCCAATGTTTACTTTACCTACATCATTCTCCTTCATGAATAACTCCTCATGCGTGAATGTAGATGCAAAATACTCGTTTAGATTGTTAGCCACCTGAGCAGGATCCTCAACTGTTGAACCATCAATATCCAGTGGACCAATCTGATTCATCCCTTTCCTTCTCGAGTTTAAATATGTAAAGAACTCTTTTCTGTTTTTCTTTGCATCCTTTGCCAAGGATTTTTCGTTGTCTGCCTTTGCCTGCCTAATCTCTTTTTTGTGACTTGGTTACAGACCAACTTATATCTATCATAGGCTTCCATGTCACCCATTAATTTGTATGTATCCCATGCATTTTTCTTCTCTGCCACATGTCTCATTAGTTCATCTGACAACCATTTAGGCCTAAACCTTGAACAATATTTCTTAGTTGGTATGTAAAGCCTGGTAGCCTCCAAGATTAGTTCCTTGAATGCTTCCCATTTTGAGTTTGCTGTTGGTAACATCATCAGTTGGTCCCACTGTATAGAATTTAAATACTGTCTCAGACCATCATAGTCACCTTTACGAAAACAAAAACCCTTCCCTTTACCTCTGATGGTACTTACCTCCTTGAGTAAATCCCACTTCAACACACTGTGATCACTGCCACCTAGTGGTTCATTTATCTGCAGATTCTTAATGCATGAAGAATCACTATTGATAATCAGATGAAGAGTATGGCTCCCTCTTGTTGCCTCACGAACATGCTGATGTAGAAAACAATCATCCAATAAATCCACAAAAGCCTTGCTAGTGTGCGAGTGACCAACCCACAAATTCCAGTCAGTATCTGAGAAATTAAAATCCCCCATTATAAGACTCTCTGATTTACTGGCCCACTCTATTTCCCTGTACAATATCTTATTATACTCATCAGAGTCATTAGGCCTATAGCACACTCCTACTCTCAATTTTGATTTCCCTATGCTTATGTCACACCAAACTGACTCGACACTGCCCTGTCCATCGATGTCGACGGGCTTCACCTCCTTGGACTTTATGTGTTTCTTAATTAATAGCATAACCCCTCCTCCCCTCCTGTCCTGTCTATCCTTTCTATACACATTGTATTCCCCAAATTGCAGTTCTGCATCCCTTATATCTGTGTGACACCACGTCTGTGAAAACCCAACAATATCTGCCTTTGATGTTTTGAGCAATACCTCAAATTCATCAAATTTATTTACCAAACTCCTAGCATTGGTGTACACGCAGGTATACATGCACCTGTTTCTATTCTTAGCTACCCTAACACAACCCATGTGTTTACTTGTACCGCAATGACTCCCAGCAGTCTCTGAAATATCCTGCATCTTGTTTTTCAGGCTTCTGCTCATTTCAGTAGAAGCAGTGCAAGAATCACTTCCACCTCTGCCAGTGGCTACTGTTAATCTATTAGTCCTTGTATCCCCCCAAGCTAGCAGTTTTCCGACCCACCTAACACTGCCTCGATAGCATCAGCAAATATTCTTGCACCCTTTCTATTTAAGTGTATCCCATCCCTGTAGAAGCGATCTCTCCTGTTAACAAGTACAGTCCAGGCTGAAAAAAATTCTACCCCTTGAGCCTTGCACAATCTTTCCAGGGCCGAATTGATCGACAAGGCTCTCATCATATACTCCCTCCTATCGTGTCTGGGCAGAATTGCAGACACTTTCAAATTCAACCCTATTTCACAAATTCGCACACGTTATGTCGCACACGTTATGTGCGACATTGTGGCCCGTCTGTTTGCTTGCACAATTCTAGCTATCCTCCTCTGACCTCTCTCATCAACAAGCGATTTTCTTCCACAGGAGTGCCGTTGAGAGGGTGTTTTCTGTTCGTTGCACCATTCTCCATACACCCTTGAAACTGTGGTGCGTGAAAAGTTCAGGAGAACTGCCGTTTCAGAGATGCTTTGTCCAGCATGTCTTGCACCTACTACCATGCCACGTTCGAAGTTCGTTAGGTCACTCTTTTTTCTCATTCTTGCTACGGTTTGTACGCTTAACTGATACTAGAAAGGTTGTTCTGCTGCATTTATATCAACAACTGTGGTCATGTGACTTGCAATGTGACACAAATGGTTTGTGGGACAAACCATTTGTGTCCACAGCAGGGGTGTACCTAATAAAGTGGCAGCACAGTGTAACATGGTATACATCTGGTGTTCCCTTAACTAAAACTGTTTCGCGCGAAAATGTAGATGCAAAATATTTATTCAGTTTGTCAGCAAGTCGATCAGGATAATTAATAGTTATGCCATTCATACCTAGTGAGCCAGCGTGATTCGATCCCTTCCTTCTAGTGTTTACATAATTAGAGAAGTCTTTGCTACTTTCTTTTTCTTTATTTTCTTTGTATATTGGCCCAAGATTTCTCATAACCTTAGCTTACCTAACCCGCTTAGTCACTTGAATGCAGATTACTTTGTACTTGCTGTAGGTTTCTTTGTCTCCTGCTAATTTATGATCATCCTATGCTATTTTCTTCTGGCTACTAGTCTCATCAGTTCATCTGGCATCCATTTAGGCCTAAACATGGAACAATATCTCTTAGTGGTTATGAAAAGCTTAGTAGCTTCTATGTGTTTTAAAATGAATTGTTTCATTTAGATTTCGTAGTTGGTAGTATCTTCTGAAGAGAATTTAAAAATTGTCTCTGACCACTATAGTCATCTTTACATTAATACATGATTCAACAATATATTATTTATCTTTTTGTACACATTATTCTCCCCATATTCAAATTCGGCTCCCGTTATTTCTGAGCAGAACCATGTCTCCAATAACTCTACAATGTTTGCGTGTGATGATCTAACCAATTTTTCAAATTTATTTACTGTGCTCCTAGAATTGGTGTATAGGCAAGTACACATTCACCTGTTTCTGATATTAATAACCCTAACACACAAGTATGTGCATGTTCCATGAATACTCCAGCAAGCCTTAATCCGCGATACCTTGCTTTGCAGGCTGTTGTATGTTCCGATAGATGCAGTGCAAGAATATCAATATCATCTTTGCTTATGGCTGGCATTAAACTATTCGTTCGTTTATCTCCCTAAAATAACAGTGAATCCCATCCCTGAAAAACGGTTTATCCTGTTAACAAGCACAGCCCATACTGAGATAAACTCTACTCTGTGCCTTGCACAGTCTCTCCAGGGAAGAACTGATTTAAAAGAGCTCTTATCATGTACTCTATCCTGTAGCTCTGGTAGAATTGCAAACACTTCCGATTTAATCCTAACTTTTTATTTTATTATTAATTAATTAATTTATTTATTTATTATTTATATATTGTTATCATTTTCGTTATAAAATTGGTGTGTCATTTAAATTTTCATTGTTTTGGGAGATACAGGAGTATCCTCCTTGACAGTACAATGGTTTTGCCACTTTTGTGCCTATTTGAACTTAGCACTCTCACTGGATAAGGTCTCGATCCAAATCTTGATACAGACCAGACGAATTCTTAAAGATCTATTCAGCTGAGGTGGCAATTAATCAATCTCAGTCAAAGGGAGCTGAATTCCCCCTTTGAGGTATACAATATTTGGAAAACTATCAGTACATTCCCACAAGAAAGAGAAGAAAATAAATTATTATTTTATTTTATTTTTGAATAAACATATGAGTGATTAAGAGACTAGTGAACTTGTTAGAATTATGCATTATTTTCAAATATGTCCTGCTAAATAATCACAGATAAAATGTAACAAATGAAAATATTTGAATTGTTGTGTAACATAAAGGTCATTTGAAGCAATAATGGAGCATTCTCGTTTAAAATCATCACGGTGAAGGGGCAGAAGAAGGGGCAGGCCAATTTTTGGTTAAAATTCTATTTTGGAATTAAGATTAAAATTTTGTGAAAACTTCTTGCATTTAACAAACTGAAAGACGTACACTTTGATTTTAATTCAACGATCTCAGTAAGTTAACGAATTTATCACTTTATCAGTAGAGCTATGACATCTTTTTGACGTCATCCATCTAGAAATTTCCTGATTTTTTTATATTATTTATTTATTATTTCTTTCAAAAATTACTATTTGATTTAAAACAGTGAAATGAAATTAGTTTAAAAATATATATCTTTATGTGCGGTTATTTATATTTAAAATTCTAATAAATTTTATAACATTTTATGAATATTTTTGTATTATTATTTTCGTTATTCAGATGTCTAATAATTTATTTATTCGTTTCTATACAGCTAGCATATTCCATTATGATCCGAGTCAAAAAGAAAGAGGAGAAATTTGGAAAAAACAGGGATCTTTCTTATTTGTTTAATCCAGAAAAGGTTGTTAATAAAATAGGACTAGGAATTTCCCACAACTGTGTGTATCGCCTTCTTCGAAAAGCAAAATATGCTCGCTCTATTTCTGTTACTACCCCTGTATATTTTGCAGCAGTCCTTAGTGATGTGACGGCCAAACTGGCAGAGTTGGTAGGAAATGCAGCAAAAGATGAAATGGTAGGCATGGGGCAGGTGATGATTCGCCCTCACCATGTTGCGACAGCCATACTTAAAGATCGTAGTCTTTATGCCTTAATGGAGGACTGGAAACCTGTAAGAATGGGGTAGTCTCTATAGGTGTATAATTTCGAGAATAAATTCAAGAAACAACTTTGAAAATAAAGTTGCTTATGATATTCATATTTTTTGTTGTAATTGAATTTTAAATCATACATACGATTGCTCGATAACTGATTATGATGTGTCATTGACCAAGGGAGTGAAGCTCATGTAGCATGGGCAGGTTTTTAAAATAATCAGCAAAATATTGCTAAATGTAACTGCAGAGATTCCGAAAATTTCGGTTTTTAACTTGCATATCTCTTAAACGACTGAAGAACATCAAAATTTAAAATTTGCAGACCTACATGAAGGGGAGGATACAATGGACCTAGTTGCAGAATAACTGCCCCTTCACAATACCATCATGCAAACGATAATATAAATTTTACTCTATTACCATCATCTAAGTAGTGATATAGTATACACAGCCCTACTATTAATATCCAGAGACCTGCATATCTACAAATAACCTTAATTTACAGGAAAACCAATATGTGTACAGACAGTGCCGGATTTACATATAAGTTAAACAAGCTACAGCTTAGGGCCTCACGTTCCAAGGGCCCTCGCTCCGTCTTAAAAAATACCTTTTTAATATTGTCACAGATGAACAGCAAGGAAGACGAGCCTCATACATGTTAAAATAATTTTGATATGGATTTCAGGAAAGCTTTTGACACTGTTGCGCATGGAAGACTATTGTAAAAATTGGAGCAGAATGGTATTAAGGGTAAGTTGCTACAATGGATAAAAGGATGGTTAAATGCGAGAAGACAGAGGGTGGTAATCAATGGGTGCTGCTCTTCGTGGACTAATGTTATTAGTGCAGTCCCACAGGGTTCGGTGTTGGGTCCACTGTTGTATTGTATATTTATCGATGATATTGATGAAGGTATATCAGGCTTAGTGTCGAAGGTTGCAGATGATACAAAGGTTGGCAGCAGAGTTATTAATGACAGTAATGGCAGTGTGCTGCTGCAACAGGATCTAGATAATTTGGGCAGATGGGCTAAGAAGTGGCAACTGAAATTTAACCTTGACAAATGCAAAGTTCTGCCTATGGGTAGAAGTAACCCGAGAGAAAAGTACCAACTGATGTGGTACTACACTTAAGGTGGTAGAAAATGAAAAAGACCTGGGAGTAATTGTGCAATCAGATATGAAGTTTTCTGAGCAATGCAGACAGGCTTCCAGGGCAGGTCATGTGGTTTTGTCAATGATATATAGGAATTTTGCTAGCAGGGAGAAGGAGGTGATTGTCCCTCTGTATAAGGCAATGGTCAGGCCACGCCTTGAGTACTGCGTACAGGTCTGGATGCCTCATTTTAGGAAGAATGTCGATTTGCTTGAGCGTGTACATAGAAGGGCAACAAGATTGGTGAGGGGAATGAAGCGATCCTCTTACCAAGAGAGGCTTAAGTTCTGCAAATTGCAGTGGCTGGAGACTAAGCACCTGCGCGGTGATCTGATTGAGGTGTATAAGGCTTTGAATGGGTTGAACACGCTGAATTCTGATGGGATTCTTCCACTTGTTCAGATTACGAACCTAAGGGGGCTTAAATTCAGATTACGAAAAGACAGATGTAGAATAGATGTGCGGAAATTTGCCTTTAGCCAGCGGGTGGTTAATTGCTGGAACAAACTTCCATCTGTCATTGTGGAAGTTGATAGGTTGAATAAATTTAAGGAGGAACTGGACAGACATTTGGAGGGAATGGTGTGATTTTTTTTTTTTTATTTGGCTGATGCTGCATAAGCTCATACACTTGCTTTCTTGCATCACATGCCACTACTACTACTATAGCTTAGGGCCACAACAAGATTAAATCCGGCCATGTGTACAGAGAAGTCCAGCGAGATTGGTGAGCGGAACAAACGCGTGCTTTTACCAAGAAAGGCTTCAGTTCTGCAAATTTTAGCACTGGAGACTAGGCACCTGTGAGGTGATCTGATTGAGGTGTTTATGGCTTTGAATGGATTGAGCAAGCTCATTGCTGATGGAATTATTCCTCTTGTTCAGACTACACACATTGGGGAGGGGGCACAAATTCAAAAATAGATGTACAGAAGCTTGCCTTTAGCCAGGGGGGGGATTGATTGCTGAAACAAACTTCCATCTGTTGTTGTTGTGGAAGTTGATAGTTTAAATAAATTCAAGAAATAACTAGACATAGTACAGTATTTTGGCTTTTTATTTTATTTCTGTGATGATTTTGTCGTCGCAGAATGTATTCTCCCACTCCCAAGAATCGCCGTATTTCCAGTAGCTAATGTTTCTAGCCTGTTTGTAAGACAAAGAGATTTTTACTGCCACGGCTAGTTGGCCAAATGACATTATGGAAAAGTTGGACCAATACAATTGTACAGGCGGGCCGATTCGCATGCGACACTAAATCGTCAGCAAATTTGCGACTTGCAGTTTTTCTTTTCTTTATTTTTTTTCGGTGATGATATTTATATGATCACCGAAAAATGAAGTTGTCACTACTTAACACAGCCCATTATATTGCCTGACTTCTGTTCAGGGACGGCCCGTTGATAGGCACTTCGGAACTGCAGTACCCCCAGATTTTTAAATCTAAATATATCAACGGAGTTTGTGAAGCAATGCAACGCAATGATTATTTTTATTAACAGGTCCCGTATATAGTATACTCATCCCCTATTTCCAATAATCATTTCAACAATAAACGAAAAAAACACGAAATTGTTTTCAACTTTGAAGTTTAACCGTAGGTGGAACTGTGCACTACTTAGTTCCACATTTTGGCCCCAGTGGGTAAGTCAATTCCTAGCTGGCAGGTTGCCAATACACATTTTTTAGAGGTGGTAAAACGAGTCAAAGGAACTGCGGAGTTCCTTTGACTCCGCATTAATAAATTTATTAATGCGGATTAATAAAGTTATTAATATATTTTCAACAAATAATAACCGAAAAATGGATTTTGTTTTTAAATAAAAGTTCAAGTCTGTTAATGGTAAATGTCTAGATAATGTTTTGTAGTATTTTTAACTTGCTTATTACTATCTCTTCTACATGCCTTATAACCAAGGCAATTTAATGTAACTTTAAGAAGCAACACCCCCATACATCGGAGTCATGAGCCGCCACTGCTTCTGTTTCAGAGAATATGCACCAAGTTGGCTTAGCATTAGTAATACTGACCTAATACCTCGTAAGCCACCTTTTGTCCTTAATATAGCCCTTGTACGTCTTAACATGAACTCCATAAGATATTGCAGGGTGTCCTATGGTAGCGCTACACATGCATTGCACAATGTGTTCCGTAATGTTTGCACATTATCAGATGGATGTCGTAGCATGACGGGCATCGACTGCCATAGCCCATAGCCCTCCTTTCTCCCCTCTTTTCTCTTAGTGGAGCTTGTCCCCACTGACCAGTTTGGCGTTGTCTTCCCTTCTTTAGAATCTACCCCTACTCTAACTTAACACATTTTTGTTTACTTTATTTATTTATTTTTATTATTATTTTATTTTTATTTTATTATTATTTTTATTTTTTATTTTATTATTTTTAGGCCCTTGCCAATGAAATCTTCGGAAATTAGGTGGCAGAGCCTGCCAGAGTACTTAAGCGATCCCTCTACTGCCTGACCTGCCTCCTCGAGGCTAAGTGTGGGTTACGGGGGGGTCCTACTAGGGGCTCAATGACTAAATGGTCAGAAGAATAGCATAACACGACACTACACAACGCCAACACACACATTATACTTTTTAAACCTCTGGCCTTCACAGAGTTCTGTAATACACAAACAGAGTACAACACAATGCAGAGATGGGGGAAACCCCTGGGGCCGTTAGACATCGAACACTTTACACTGTACACTTAGCCCGTAATATGCCAAGTGCATAGTTCATGTGGATATTGTCTTGCTCTTCCTACATTATACAGAGTGGTTAGTTGGGTCACTGTGCTGTGTCTCTGTTGTGTTACAAGACACACACGATGCTCACTAGGGGGCGTCGATCACACATGGCTGCCACGTGTAACCTTTGGCTGGTTGTTCCACCGTTATTAAGCTAGTCATGGTAAACTCGTGACACCACAGAACAGGAGCACTTAACCGTGTTAGCTGTTGTCGAGATACTGGTACCTGCATATCTTTCCCCCACTATCATTACACGTGTTTGAAGTCGAAAAGATCTCGACTATGACCAATTATTTATCTCAGATACTCAAAACCTTATTCCCAAGAATGCAAAAAATCATATATTAGCCATTCCCAACTTTGAGCCTTAACCAGCGTCACAGACCACACTCCATTTCTACAAAAGAGTGTGGTCTGTGACTTTTCCTCCACACACCGGGTGGAAAAGACCTGAGTCCTAGTCTCGTCGATGACGTGAGGAATTTTATGGGCCTTTTTCTCAACGTGGCTGAGTTAGTCGGTCGTAGCACGACGGGCATCGACTGCCATAGCCCATAGCCCTCCTTACTCCCCTCTTTTCTCCTAGTGGGGCTTGTCCCCACTGACCAGTTTGGGACTGTCTTCCCTATCATCCCTATGTTTCTACCTGTTCCCCCCCTTCTTTAGACTCTACCCCTACTCTAACTTAACACATTTTTTTTTACTTTATTTATTTATTTTTATTATTATTTTATTATTTTTTTTCGGCACTTGCCAATGAAATCTTCGGAAATTAGGTGGCAGGGCCTGCCAGAGTTACATCGTGGTTTTATCTCCCCTGAACTGGTGTTTTTTGCTCAGCAAACAGAATATCGACCATAGAACACAAAAAGGCGGAAGTTTTTTGCACGTTATAAAAAAAAAAAAAAGTGAGAGATAGAGAAAATATGTGTCCTTGAAGACATAACTTAAAATTAAAAATTTATGCACATGCAAAGTAATAACAATTCCTAATATGAATAATAAGAATTCCTAAACCAGATCTTTTACATTTCAGTGTTGCAAACCCTTGAAAAAGTATTGAATTTATAAGAACAAAATAATTAAACATAACGATCCTTGAGATGAGTTTTCTAACTCTACAAGTCAACCCTGAAAATATTGACTTGTACAGTTCTAAAAAATCGAAAATAAATATAAAAAAAAATAATAATCAATAAATAAAAATAACTAAAACCAAAAGATACAGGCTGATACTCCTTAATGTCAAAAGCAAATCCATCTCCTTCCCAATACAATATTAACACGTTACCTCTCAAAATCAAATATTGAAAGTAAAAAATTGCAACTCCCTTTTGTGAGTCAAGTGCTATAAATAAATATTTCTATTTTAATAAAGGGATTCATCATGTTTTTAAAAGGGAAACGTTATCCGAAACCGTTTTATTTTGCACGTGAAGTTACTGTCACTTTTAGGCATTGCCAATGGGTGATGTTTATCTGAGTTCCAGTATGTTTTAGGAATTAATTTTCAGTCGAAAATATTGTCAATTATAAAAGTATGAGTAACTTAATTTTTAGTTAAGATGGTTCATAAACTTATTCGATTTTCACTGGAAGGTGTGTACTAAAAATGTTGTCTATCAGTAACGAGGTAAGTTTGGAGTAATCCTTGATCGAAAATAATCGTGGTTTAGAGGAATTATCCCTAGTATTATATTATTACAGTAGTGTAACTACCATACGGCAAAACATCTCAATTAAATAAATAAATTCCATATTTTAGGGCTGGTAGAGGAGTTAACAACTTTATTTTGACTCATTGCATCCAATATTCAATGGAGCTATCAAGAGTCGCGTATTTCTTGTAGCAGCGTACTGGCTCTATCTTGCAATGTGTGTAGCATCGTCTACGTACGTTATCACAGGGCTGCTGTGATTCCCTAGTTTGATGAGCTCCCCCCTCCAAATCACGCACACACCACTGCCAAAAAAAATAATAGCAATTTCATATTTCAACTTTGAGCGATCCTGTAATTTTTCTGTTGTAGGTAATTGAGCTCTTTGAAAGCAGTGAGGATTGAAAAAAGTATTACTCCTAGGAAGGCTTGTAAAATTAAAACCGAAGGCGTGTGAAAAGAAGAAAAGATGATCTACTTGTGAAATTGTACATAGAGCAACAGTTGGATAACAAAGAAAAATATCAGAATTGGGAGAAGCTCGCAGTGGAAGAGTGGGGAAAAAAACTCATGTCGGCTCCAAGAGCAGGCAAGCATCTTCATATTTGCACAGAAGATATATTTGTTCTGCAATTTTTAGTTATATTACTGACCAAAACGGAATGCTTTTTTATTTATAATTTCAAAAATTTCTGCACTTCTTTTCATTGTAACATACATATACCTTTTCTTTCAAAAACATTTAACCATCCTAGCAATTACTGACTAGTGCTTGTGAAAAACATGCCTAACACTAACTGTACTATTAATTATTTCAGTAAAGATTAAAAATGATATATTATGGAGATGAATGACTTTCACCGTTGATATCCTGTACATTAGGAAACAAATGAAATAGATTCCACTTGATTGTATTTTTATATCATTCATTTGTCAATTCTAGTAAAAAAAATATATATATATATATATACATACATTTTTATCTTTTGTTCATTGAATTAGGTTTGTGCAGTTTATTTTTCCCTTATTATGCAAAGCTGCAATTTCTGACTGTAGTGTGTGATTTCATATTTATTGTAAGAGGTTATAATAATTTTAATGTACAATGTGTCACTGTACCTGAAAAAACCTGGGGATAATTGTGCAGTCAGATATGAAGTTTTCTGAGCAATGCATATAAGCTGCCAGAGCAGCTCGATGGGATCTTGGCATTGATATACACTGGTGTTCAAAGAAAGTGCATTACCCATTAAAACTGTAATAGTTGTCCGAATAATGTAAGTATATGGTAATATTTCTTACAGATTGCATCAGATAAGATTGACTGCGGCCCCATATCCAGGTGGGCAGGAGCAGCAGTGCATAGCACACGCTTCTTGATTAGACCGGCGTTCGGGCCCGTCACCACCAAATACAGAGGATGTGGAAAGGTCGGGGAATGACCACCGCATATCCCTGGAACAATATGGCCTTAGTTGCTAATGCTCCTAAAAACCAAATAACAGCAACAACAACATAAGATTGACACGCATATGTGACTACGTAATATTGCATCAGCTGTTACTTTCAACTATATAAGCATGCTCTGCGAGAGTTGCAGTCATCCTTGCTTGTGTCAGGATGGCAAGGTACGTGCAGTTGATGCCACGAAGAAAGGGGGCTATTGTTGCTTTACACGAAGAAGGATGTTCTTCCCGTCATATTGCTTATAGAGTGTCTTGTAATCAGTCGACAGTGAGTAGATTTCTTTCCAAACTCAAGAATACTGGTTCTGCTGATGGGAAAAAAGGAATCGGACACAAACGAGTCTCTACACCAAAATAGGACTGCATTTTGAAGCACTTATGCCTTAAAAACTTTAAAGTTCTTCGTCTGAGTTGAAAAGAGAATGGGAAGAACATACAGGAGTGGTCGCAAGTGCTGCAGTAACAGTCTGAAGAATGCCTTTTCAAAAATGGACTTGTAACCTTTCGTCCTAAGAAGAAGCCCCTCCTCACACAAAAAATGAAAATTTTATTTTCTCAGATGAGAAGAAATTCAACCTGCATGGCTCTGATGGGAGACAGATGATTTGCCATAGATGTGGTGAAGAATACCATCCAGACTATGGTGTCTACAGTGAAATTCCCTACCAGCCAAATGATATGGGGGTGCATTTCATATTGCGGAATAGGTCACCTGCAGTTTATAAAAGGTTCCGTAAATGCCAATGGATACTTGGCTATATTGGAAGGCAAATTGCTTGTCAAAAATTAGACCATTTCAACCTGCCAAGTAACTGCATCTTTCAGGACGACTCTGCTCCTTGTCATCAGGCAAAAAGTGTAAGTAGACACTTCTGTAGTTATTTTAGCTTCATTTCTGCATTACAAGTTCAACAGTAATATGTTTACATTTGTTACAGGTGAAAAAATGGTTGGAAGAACAGTCTATTACAACATTTAGCTGGCGAGGAAACATCCCAGACCTGAATCCTATATAGAACTGTTGGCATTGTGTGGAATCTGCAGTTGCCAGAAAGAAACCCAAGACCCTTCATGAACTTCAGGAAGCCATAATTTGTGATTGGAACCGCAAATTATCAATTGATTATCTTCAGATATTGATCTTGTCAATGCCTCGATGGTGTGCTGCTGTTATCAGGGCCAGAGGCGGTTCAACTAAATATTAGTTTGCACCTGGTGAACTTTTCATTTTGTTTTCCATTTAAAATGATTAACTGAAGCAAATTGAGGGCTTCTGATAACATTTCAGCCATAATTGTCGTGCTTACCAAAACTGTTGTATAAAGGTTGCAAATGCTCATTTTGGAATATTTTGAGAGCATCTGTTAAATATTACTTAGCTTTGCCTTAACTATTAATAAATATCTTTTGTTTATATTTCTATTTGTGATGCTAGTCATTAATATAACATATCATCACGAAAAACGGTTAGAAATGTGAAATTCCTAGGTGATGCACTTTCTTTGAACACCAGTGTACATGAATTTTGCTAGTAGGGAAAAGGAGGTGATTATTGCTTTGTATGAGGCAATGGTCAGGTCACATCTTGAGTACTGCATACAGGTCTGGAGGCCTCATTTTAGGAAGGATGTAGAGCTGCTGGAATGTTTGCCTTTATCAGTCTGATAAAGGCAAACTTCCACACATCTATTCTACAACCATCCTTCCTCAGTTTGAATTTATGCCCCCTCATGTGTTCAATCTGAGCAAGAAGAAGAATCCCATCAGCATTGAGTTTGCTCAGCCATTCAAGACTTAAACATCTCAATCAGATCACCTGGTAGGTGCCTAGTCTCCAGATGCTGCAGTTAGCAGAACTGAAGCCTTTTTTGGTAAGAGCACCCCTTTGTTCCCCTCACCACAACATCAGGCAGTGATTTGTTCCAACTGGCAACTACCTGCTGGCTGAAAGCAGATTTCTGCACATCTATCCTACAAATTGTCCTTCCTTAATTTAAATTTCTGCCCTCTCGTGTATGTTGTCTGAGCAAGAGGAAGGATGCCATCAACATTTAGCTTACTCAATCCATTCAAAGCCTTAAACACCTTAATCAGATCTCCTCACAGATGCCTAGTTTCCATATGCTGTTTCATCTCAATTTGTAGCACTAAAACCTTTCTTTTGTTCTCCTCATTAATCTCATTACCCTTTTCTGTACCCCCTTCCAGCAGATCAGTGCCCTTTCTAAAATGAGGCATCTAAACCTGTATGCTGTTTCAAGATGTGGCCTAACCATTGCCTTATGCATTGGGAAAATTCCTGTGTATTGTTGACTAAACTCTATGAATCAACTATTCATCTGAATAGTGCAACCTGTCTGTACTGTACAGAGTAACTTCATATCTGATTGCACCATTCCCCCAGGTCTTTTTCATCCTCCACTACCCTGAATGTGGTACAATACAGTTAGTGTTATTCTAGGATTTAAACAGGTGGAAAACAAAATTTAACTAACAAAGCAGCACAGTAAGTCCTTGAGTGCAAGTACTACATGCAGTACCTTGCATTTGTCAGTTTTAAACTTCCGTTTGCTGCTTTTCAGCCCATCTGCCTAATTTTTCTAGTTCTTGTTGCAATGGTATACCCTGATTACTCTCAACCTTTGTATCATCTGCAAACTTAGACATTACCTGGTATGCCTTCATCAGTATCATTAATAAATATTGAAAACAACACTGGGCTAACACTGAACCCTAGGGGACCCTGCTGAAAAAGTTACTCTAAGAAGAGCAGTGCCCACTGATAACAACTTTTTGTCTTCCTCCACTCAACAAAGTTGAGTAGTTTAGCCTATTGTACATAATTTAGTTGGAATACTTAACTTATTATATTTATCTTTTGTCAGTGAAGGTAAACATTTTTACTTTTCAAGATATTTTGAAAAGACATTTGAGCTGTCCTAGTTTCAGTTACTATGTAACCCAACCAATAAGTAACCTTTTAGACCCTGTGAATTCCACCATATTCTTAATATAATAAACAGTCTCTTTACTGGAATCTAAACAAAGAATAGTTTCCACTGAACTAAGATTTTTGTCTGTATGGGACCTTGTGATGTAACTGCCCCTATGTGATGGTATATGATATTTTACCTTTCACCCTCAGTTAAAATATTTTAAAAATGAAGCAGATTTTAATTCATGCCTAAAGAGAAGGCTGGTCTTGTTTTTATTTATCAATACAATATCAGTCCAATAATAGAATAGAATAATGAAAACACTATATGAAGCATTTTTGTTCTCATTTATGGCCATTGAAATAATTTATAGTTGAAATACTATGCCGGACTCATGTTTACAGTTCCTGCTGTTACGAAGAACACTAAGTAAGCTGAAATTCTTACACTGCTGGAAAATGTCCAGTGTACAATGAATCTCATACCTAAGGAAAAGGCTTCCCTTCATGAGTAGTGTAAAGCAGGTGCTGGCAGCCTTTTAATTGCAATAGTAATAATATTTGCCATATAGTGCAAGGAAGCCACAGGCTTTTGCTGTACTGGCAAAAAAAAAGGAAAAGTAGATAAGAAAATGCAAATTATATGGTTCCCTCCTCACACAGGTAACTATCCAGTTGAGTTTTGAATTTATTCAAACTGCCAGCCTCAACTACTTGCAAGGGCAACTTGTTACAGCAATTGACGACTCGCTGGCTAAAAGAAAACTTTCTACAATCTGATCTGAACCTCAACTCCTAAGGTGCCTGGTTGCCAGGCCTCTGTAGCCCACATAATCAGAGTCTTTCCTCATATGATTGTCCTGCTGATCTCATCATTCAAGTTGCCCATCTTTGGACCCTTTCAAGAAGCTCAATATCTTTTTTCAGATGAGGTCTCCATACGTGAACACGGTATTCCAAATGTGGTCTTACAATTGCCTTATAATCTTTACAGGATAATGTTCGATAAATCATTGATAGTACACCGTTGGCTTTATTGGCTGCCTATATACACTGTCCAGAACTCTTCATATCTGCCCATATTGTGACTCCTAGAACCCTTTCCTCCTCCATTGTTTTTAATTTAACCCCACCAAGTGTATAGTTTATTTGTGGGCTGCTATTCCCCATGTAAGACCTTGCATTTAGCAGCATTAAAACATAGCTGCCACTTCTCTGACCATCTTTGAAGTTTGTTCAAGTCATCCTGAAGGAGCGCTACTTGGCACGGATCATTAATGACTCTGCCAATCTTGACATCACACCTATCCCTTTGTTGATGTCTGCCATTGGAGCCACTTTAAAAATAAACATGGGATCAAGCTATCACATATTTTACAAGTGTATCTATTTTAAATAAAATATGCTGGTTGTAGGATTATTATAATCTTTGTATTTCCAGAGTAAAAGAATACATCACTCAGGCATATAAAAATTTGAAGTAAACCATAGAGTGCAACAGGGTAACCTGATCAACCCAGTGACATTTACAATAGTTGTAGCTTGAACCCTACAATGTAGGTACTACATTGGACGCAACCTCAAGTTTGAAACCCTCTGAAAAGTTAACTACCCTGCATTTGTCAATGTTAAATTTAAATTTGCCATTTTTCAGCCCATCACTCTAATTTTTCTGGATCTTGTTGCTTACCTTAATTACTGTCATTAACCACCCTGCAAATCTTTGTATCATCTGCAACCTTAGAAATTAAGCTTGATATACCTTCGTCAATATCATTAATAAATATAGAAAACAACGAGCCCAATGATCTTGGGGACGCCACTAGTAACGTTAGTCCACAAAGAGCAGTGTCCATTAATAACCACTCTGTCTTCAACCATCTCCAACATTGTTGTTATGTGTCCATAGTATTAACTTTTCCTTAATTCCATATTGCTCCAATTTGTATAATTGTCTTTTATGTGCAACAGTATCAAAAGCTTTCCTGAAATCCAAGTGTATGGTATCAAAATTATTTTTTGCCTCCAGTTCTTTGTTACTACGTAATAATATCCAATCAGATTAGTCAGACATGGTCACTCCTTAACAAATCCATGCTGTGACTGTAGTATAATTGCATTCTTTTCTAGATGGTCCTTCATTAATTCCTTAACTGGTGATTCTGTTATATTCCCTGGTATGCGAGTTAAGCTAACATGTCTGTAATTACTTGTCACCTTTTGATCTCCCTTTGTGAATTGGAAATACATTCACACATCTCCAATGCATAGGGACCTCCACCGAATCCAAAGATCTCTTATAATTATGGCTAAGGGTTTGTTGCTTACCTCCTTTGCTGCCTATAATTTAATTGGTTAGATCCTACCCTCCCAGGCACCTTTTTATGTTTAGCTTCAACAGTTCTCTTCCACTTTCTTCTTAGTTATCACAAAATCGTTTAGCTCCCTGTTAGAGTTTGATAAACTTCTGGCATCCCCTTCCCTAAAGAATTAGGGAAGGGGATGCCAGATTTATCAGCAACATGAGCAGGATCATCAATTGTTAAACCATTGATATCAAGTGGACCAACTTGATTCAACTCTTCCTTCTACTGTTAATATAAATAGAAACGTTTTTGTTGCTTTTCTTTGCATTCTTTGCCAGAGACTTCTCATAATATGCCTTAGATTGTTTACCTGACCTGCTTTGTTTGTGATGATTACAGACTAGGTTATATTTACTGTAGGCTTCTGTATCACCTGATAATTTATATGCGTCCTGTGAATTTTTGCATCCTGTCAGCTACTGGACAGGCTCTGTATCACCATCTGTTGGAGGAAGTTTGGACTACAACATACCACTTTCTTTTATTTTCAAACTTATCAAACATGACTGCAACAGCATCATTCCGGGAACTTTATTGCCACACCCCGTATAACACACTCCTACTCTTATTTTTTGTTTTCCCAATGCTTATGTCACACCAAACTGATTCAATATTGCATTGGCCACCCACGTCGACTGGATGCACTTCCTAAGATTTAATATACTTCTTAACTAAGAGAAGAATTGTGAATATAGCTATAAGTTTTGTTCCCAGTATTTTGTCACTTTTAGTTTGATGTCCATACTAATATAACATCAGATTAAATAACATGGTGTGTGTAATGTTAATATGTTGAAGAAAAAATCTTATATGTCAGTGATGTTAGCATTAGTGTAAAAATGAGGGTAACCCAGTTAATTTAGAGAAATTTTGATCTCTTAAGCCTTAACATTAATAATATTGTGATTATTAATGTATCTATGATCACTGTGAAATAATTTTTTCCAGCCTATCAGAAAGAAAAAACTGAAAAACACAGTGATTTTACTACAAACAGTATTTCTTACTTTATTCGTCACTAAGTGTGGGTTTATTTATTTTTGAGACAATTATGCAGTGTAGTTCAGATTTCCTGATTTAATTTTTTAATATCCCCCCAGTGAAATTTTAATCTCCCCCCTCGAGTCAGTTGCCATTTCAACACCCGTATCACTTAAGAAGCCATGCACTGTTTGTATTTTGAATCATGATAAAGAGGCCATTTTCTCATATATTGAGGTTCTACAACACCAAAGTTGAAGGTTCTGGAATATTTAGTGCTGGAATTTAGTGCTACAGTGCTGGAATATTTAGTAATATAATAATCTGTTCATATCTGTAAGGCCAGTTTTGGTTCCTCAGCTTATATGTAGTTTGAAATATTAAGTGAATAGTATTGATTTAATTTACTACATATTTATGTAGTGTTTTTTTTTTTTAACAGATGTCACCTGTGGCCATAAGTTCTATATTTCTTCATCCTGATGTGTCTATAAATAGTCTTAAAGAAACTTCTGCTCAGTTAGAAATTACTACAGATGAATCTGATGAAATAATCGAGACACATAGTACTGACAGTACATCAGCTGATGAAAGAAATATAACCCCATTTCATGCTGCTATTATGAATGGTGATAAAAATTCTTTAAAAAGACTACTGGAGTCAACGGATCTTGAATGCGGAGTGCTTGAAACTAAAGATATGTTGGGAAGAACACCACTTATTTATAGTGTGATGTGTGACCAGTATGATTGCATGGCTTTACTATTGAAGTATGGTGTTACAGTTGGGAATTCTGACAACAGCGGACAAACTGCACTTCACTGGGCTGCACATAAAGTAAGTAGAAACGTTCTTATTAAGATAATAACAAGTTAGGTAATATGTGCATTGCATTGCATTACATTTTAACTATATAATATCGGTGTAAATACACCATAGTTAACCCATAGATTTGAGCTACGATTGTAGCGTAGAAGGCATCGTTTTAATTGTATCTCATAATGTGGTTCATGACCACATTATGAGATGTGGTTCATGACCACAATTTACACCGATATTATATAGTTAATTATCAAAACCCATAAGGATTATGCCTAGTGCATTTAATTTTCCAAATACATTACATTTTAGGCATGTTTGTTTATCAAGTAGTGTGCCTATAACCTTCTATACTGTATCTAAGAATTGTTTACTATGGTGTTACCATATGATATTCACAGCATCAGGTGGTGAGGTCATGGGGTCACACAGGAAATATGGATTAACGTATTGTCATGATATTCAGTAAAAAAAAAGATCCTTAAGAATTTTCTAAGAAAAGTCCCAAAATTCTGAAAAATATTGTGGCTGCTGTTCCAGATTTAGCTGTAGCCAAGTTGTCAATTGAAAAGGTATATTTGTATGTACATTTCAGTTGATAGTGGTTAAAGCCTGTATGACTGCTAAATATGGTGATGTTCTTGTATTCTCTCTATCTTGTGAACTCCTCTGACTCTCTGTGACCATTCCAGAGTATAAAGAGAAAATTTGTTTGTTTTTACCACATTGTTTCTGTGGAGGTGGGGGGAAGTGGTTGTGGAATTGAGACTAATCCTAGAGCCTTTCCAATGATTAACAGAACTTTATAACTTGAAATTTTATGAAAACAAAAAAGTTGCAAATTTCTGTTGGTCCTGATTAGTGGAGTTTGAGCTAGCTCAAAAAAATATTTTTAAATGACACAAATATAATTTTTTCATGTAAATATATCCACTGGGAGTTGTTGGTTATATGTGGAAATATTGAGTAGGCACCTTATAGCCTTTATACATTTGTGAACATCCCAAAAAAAATTTTAAACTTGAGCTATTCACTTACTATGTGTTTTAAAGTTATTTAATTCATTAAAAAAAATTCTATTATGTTTTGTACCATCGTGTGTTTAAAGTATAATTAATAAATATTGAGCATAGATGCCTGTTTAAATTTTTCATGTAGATAGCGAATATGATGATATCCTCAGTAAGAATACATTTTAGGTTCCAAATCAGCTCCAGAAAAAATATTCTCACTTAGGATCTCAAAAGTGCACCTTATCACTGTATTGTAACTTTTAAAGTAGACTAACACAAATATATAAATTTCTACATTTTTAAATATTGTGTCATATATGTTGTCTGATCAATAACTTTAAATGTAACTAATTTATTTTGATATGATTTAATGTAACATGATTTTATGCTGTACTCTCTTCTTGCTTTAATCATCAGTGTTCAACCTTATCTATATTTATGCCATTATTTCTAAGTAAACACTGTTATATACCATTTTTTTTCTGCAAAAGAGTTTTCTGCTTTATTTACAGAGTCCATTGATATTAGCTCCTACCTTCTTATAACCTTAAGTACAAATGAAATGCAAGTTCTTGTTTGTATTACCAAGGGTTTTGCCCTTGCTTCAGCCCATCTGATTTTAGAGTTCAAATTTCTTTTAGAAATTTTAACTTAAAAGTATAAATTTTATCTAAATGGGTGTTTATCTTGCCATTTTCAGAGTCCAGATTGCTGTGTGTTGAACACTACTGCCTTAACCCTTTTGTTGCATCTACCTTTCATAATGCATGCTAATTTGCGAAAACATATTTTAAGCAAAATTACTTTGAAAATGGTGTAAACTGCTGTGCACACTTGATGATGAGAAGTGCAGTTAATTGGTGAAAGTCAGCAATACAGCAGTGGCATGATTATCATAGGTGCAGCCAAATTAAGTAGAGAAGCTAGTTTTATTGCCCATTACTCATTTACATCACAGTGAAAAGCAGTAGTGAGCATGTTCTAAAATCAGCTAGAACCACCACTTGGAATACTGTTTATTGTTTTGCAATGTCTGCTCTCCTAGTAAGGTAGTACCTATGTGAAAATCTGTATGAAGATTTGCAAAAAAATGGATATCATTATGGCATTGCTCTCAACTACACCCTTCCTCTGTCCATGATGACTGCATTTACAAATGAACATTCAGGCTCCTCCTCAGTTTATTACCCAAGAATTTATTCTTAGTCAAGAAGAAATGCCTATAATGTTTTACCTTGGCCTCTGTCCACCTATGTGTATTTTGCACTTTTAAATATTCAAGTCATCTACAGTGAGACTAATATTTGTGATTTATCAGGTAAATGGTGACAAAATTTTAGTTTTGTGTAAAATTAAACTGCAGCCATTATTAACCCACTGCAGGATGGAAGCCTCCTCAACAATTCATGTTACATTACATTAAATTATCAATATCAGTATTACAGGTAGTGTCTTATCTTAGTAATCTTTTGACAACATTGCTCAATGTCCTAAAATCATCTAGAACCACCTCTTGGAACACTGCTTATTGTTTTGCAATATCTGCTCTCCTAGTAGTAAAATGTTTTCTCAATGCACTGTAAAAAAGCAAGAGTTCAAATTTTGAAGAACATGTGGATGTCCTCATTCAAAGTTGCCTTGCAGCCATGAGACAGTACGCTATGACATGTAGGGAAATTTTCAGGAATGTTGGCAACATATTGTGTAGTTAAAGAGTTAATAATCTCTTGGAAATTGCATAGCAGGTTTGGCTTTTACTATAAATGTATCTCTATATGATATTGATATTATATATTGGAATAAATGTGAATCTGAGTCATATCGAGGTGGTAAAACATGATCATCTGATGACCAGTAATGCTTAAAAACGTGATGCTATTCTTTCAAATTTCTTTATTAAATTTCATATGTTAAAGTATTTGTTTCATAATGCTGAAATGAAATTGAAAAACAGAAAAAGAAGTTTTTTCTTTTTCTGTTTTCTCCAGTTTTTATGTGATGCTTCTTGTTTTGACTACTATTAAAATACTTCCTGAAATCTTTTAAAATTCTTTAAATATTTTAAATTAAAAAGTGTCTCTGTTTTATCTTTGTCTTATCCTAGGGTTTGCACAGATGTGTTCGTCTCTTATTGACTAATGGATCTATATGGCATCAAAAAAACATTGATGGTGTGACACCTCTACATCTAGCAGCAAGTCACAAATCTGCAAAATGTCTTACTCTGATATTAAAAGAACTGCAACCAGGAGAAGTTGATGTACAAGATAGTAACAAGGTAAGATTTTTTTTTGACGTGCCATATTTGATTTTTTAATGGAATATATTCAGATTTGTTTTCCTCTCCATTTACAATTCACTGATCGTAATCAGTATCACTTTGCCTAAGGTGTTATACAATGACATCATAAGGTAAGGCACTACAAAGTGGTTTTAATAAAAACTCATAACTGATATTGTTAAATTAATCTTATTATATTTTTAATTATGTTATTTGTGTGTCTTACGACATGATAGGAAGTTCACAGAAAATATGAAGTTAATGACAGTCACTTTCAATAGTTATTGTAAAATTAAAAATAAAATTAAATATAAACATAATATAAATATTATGGACCAGTATCCCTGGTCCATAATACTAACTTTATTTCTTTTTCACTCCATTTCCCTTCATGGTTTATTTTCTTATAGATATATATATGCACACACATATGTAAACAGTGACTTACTGATACACACAAAAAAGATTGATTTCCGTACAGCCAAAATTTATCCTGCCAATATAACTAATCATACTGCATCAATAAAGTAGGAAGAAAAACAACAGGCAGTCTAAGGTCACAGCTCACTTGGCTTCCCATCCTGTGCTAACACTGGAAGAGAGGGCCTGGTGAGTGACCTTCAACCGCTTGTTGTTTTCTCTTTGCTATAGTTTTAATGATGGCAAAATTGAAACTTAGTGACTCTTGTTATTATGTGTGAGAAGCTGATTGAATCACCACAGTACATTCATAAAATCAAAATGTCATGCAAATTGATAAAGCTTGTATGTACTTGTTGTAATTATACTCTAAGTAGAATATTTAATTTTTTTTCTTATTCTCCACTACGAAAGTATTTTTTTTATGAAGTGCATGCATTTAAAATTACCATTACAGCATATGACATTTGCTGTGACTGTGTTTGTCATTTGTTTATGTTTAACAAGTGAATTTTTATTTACATTTTAACTACTAGTACTATCTTAGTGATTATAACTGTTTACAGATGTAAATAAGTTCAGTTGTTAGTGGTTAATATTCACTGAAATGTGCTTCTCCAAATTTGTTAAATCACTAGGCATACCTCTTAATCCCAAGGGTGCCAGATTTTAAAGAGTTTAGTGTACCTGCCATGCTGTATATATTCATAAGTTGAGGTATATTTAAATTAAAGATTTTATTTTGCATATGTGTATGTATGTATTTCCTGTATAGCAGTGAGCATGTATTTATGAGGCAACTATGATTTGAACAGTAAAATTTCTTATTGGTTTATATTTAAAAAATTGTTTTAATTTTTTTTAGTATACAGCCTTACACTGGAGTGCATCATGTGGTAATGCAGAACATATAAGATTGCTGTTGAGGCATGTATGTAAATATTGTACTATTTTTTGTATTTAATTTTTGATAATTTAATTCCTGTTGTGTAAGTTCTATTATATCTACATTTACACATGAGGAGTTATTCAGGGAGGGGAATGTCAGAGGTGTATTACACTCTGGCAGTGAGCTAAATGATTTAGTAATAACTGAGGGCAAAGTGGAACAGAAATTGTTGAAGATAAGAAAGGCACCTGGGGTGGATGGGATCTATCCAGTTATATTAAAGGAGGTTGAAAAGGAAGTAAGCAAACTCTTAGCTATAATTATGAGAGCTTCCTTGGACTCAGGGGAGGTACCCATGAACTGGAGAAGTGCAAATGTTACTCCCAATTCACAAAGGAGGATCAAAGGGTGACACGAGTAATTACTGACCTGTTAGTTTAACTCCTGTTCTGGGGAAATTAATGGAGGCACTGGTTAAAGAAGCACTGCAGGATCATCTGGACAAGACTTCAGTTATAGTTCAGACACAGCATGGGTTTGTTAAGGGGAAGTCTTGTCTGACCAATTTGATTGGATACTATGATATGGTCACAAAGGAACTGGATGCAAAAAATAATTTAGATATCATATACTTGGATCTTAGGAAAGCTTTTGATACTGTTGTACATGGAAGACTACTGTACAAATTGGAACAGTATGGCATTAAGGGCACATTGCTGCTGTGGATAAAGAATTTTATTGAGTGGCAGAAGCAGAGAGTGGTAGTCAATGGACACTGCTCTTCATGGACTAATGTTATTAGTGGAGTCCCGCAGGGTTCAGTGTTGGGTCCATTGTTGTTATCTGTATTTGTTAATGATATTGATGAAGGTATATCAGACTTAAAGTCTAAGTTTGCAGACAATATGAATGTTGGCAGGGTTGTTAATGACAGTATGCTACTGCAACAGGAGCTAGAAAAGTTGAGTAGATGGGTGGAGAAGTGGCAACTGAAGTTTAATATTGACAAATGCAAAGTACTGCATATGGGTAGAAGTAACCTCAGAGGAATGTACCCACTGTGTGGTATTACACTCAGGGTGGTAGGGAATGAAAAGGACCTGGGAGTAATTGTGCAGTCAGATATGAAGTTTTCTGAGCAGTTCAGATAGTCTGCACTGCTCAGAAACACCATCTGCACTGCTGGTGTCTTGTCAATGATATACAGAAATTTTTCTAGCAGAGATAAGGAGGTGATTATCCCCTTGTATAAGGCAATGGTCAGGCCACACCTTGAGTATTGTATAGATGTCTGGAGACCTCATTTCAGGAAGGATGTAGAGCTGCTGAAATGAGTACAGAGAAGGGCAACAAGATTAGTGAATAGAACAGTGTTGCTCTTATGAAGAAAGACTTAAGTTTTGCAAATTGCGGTGTCTGGAGACTAGGCATCTACGAGGTGATTTGATTGAGGTGTATAAGGCCTTTAATGGTTTGAGCAAGCTCAATGCTGGTGTAATTCTTCCTCTTGCCCAGATTAATTGTCTGAGGGGGCATAAATTCAAATTGAGGAAGACAGTTGTAGAATAGATGTGCGGAAATTTGCCTTTAGCCAGCAGGTGGACATTTGGAGTGAATGGATGGGTGAAATAATGGGAATGTTTTTTTTTTTTTTTTTTTTTTGGTTGATGCTGTATAATCTTGCTTTCTTGCATCATATGCCTATACTAATGTATAACGTACACATACTTTGTAGTATATAGTAAAATGAAATATAGTATAACAATCTATTATAACACCTCATACCATAGATTCAATATGCATTTTTCTTTTGCATGTTTTTAACTTTTTATGTCAAGGAATCTTAGGGCATCAGAGATACAAGCAGCATTTCATTATAATTAGTTAATAGTCAGAGGGTGGTTGGCCACTTAGAACACCAAATTCCAGGAAAAACATTTACATTAAAATTCAGTTAACACAGACATATTAATCATCTGACACAGGCGATTAATATGTTAGATACTGTATCTTATTTACTGAAAAAATAAATAATATTTTAATTAAATTCTTTTAATTTGCAACATGACTTCATGTTGCAAATTAACTCATTCTGCACTTTTGGTAAGCAGTGACTTAGCCACTCAGCAGAATGTTTCCCAGTTTGTTAAAAATCTCAGTTCTTGTAGTTTGGGGGGGAGGTACCAATAAGGTTAGACTAGGTTGTCAGATGCTGCAGCTAGTCTAGTGATATCAATTAGCATACTTTGTTTCAAGAATGAGTTATAATAGTTATTCCATCAGTCTGACTGGTAGCACTAATTTGTATCTCATCAGATAATGGAGAGATGACTGTCCTATCTTAGATGTGATCTATCCTCATATATGCCAAGATTGGCACTTGTTAATAGTCTTTTTTTCTATCTAATGGAAAGTAAAACTCTACTTCATCATTAGTTCATTTCTTGTATCTTGTTAGTTAAAAGTTATGAAATGAACTGGTAGTCTTTAATTGCCAAATTCTCTGAATTCATTAAGTAAATTAGTTGAATACCCTAAATTTCATCGATATTAATATTACATCAATAAATTGATTGTAGATTCTAACTTGTATATAGTTGTAATGGTTATAAATTGCGTAATAATTTATATTTGTAAAATAATAAGAGAAGTTTACCTTAATATAGTACTTAGAACACTTCCGTATGATACTCTCCAGAAATTAAAACGAAAATTAGATAGTATGAACCAGACCGTAATGCTCAATACGTTCTACGTTGATATCGATATTTGTAAAATAGTAAGAGAAGTTTACCTCAATATAGTACATCTAACACTTACATACGGAAGTATTCTACATACTATATTGAGGTAAACTTCTCTTATTATTTTACAAATATTGATATCAACGTAGAACGTATTGAGCATTACAGCTCTAGTTCATACTATCTAATATAATAATTTATGAAATTTTTATTTTACATAATCTTTAAATTGATTTGAAATGTAGAAGGAACATTAAATCATATTTTTGTCTTGCACTTATGTTTTGATAATTTTGTTATCTCTAATTAGTCTGCAATTATGAGAACTTTTAAATAAAACATCTGGGGCTGCTAGATGTTTTCTTTATTTCAAATTTCTGTATTGTACACATTTTATCCCATGTAGGGTGCAAATATATGCATTCCTGATGCTGAGGGAAAGACCCCGCTTCACTGGGCTGCAGGATGCAGTGATGCTAAAGCTTTAGAATGTGTAAAAATCTTGTTGGTGAGTAGTTCTCTATGATAATTCTGATTCCTTGTTATGTATCTTGAGTTACTTTTTGGGTTTTTGGAAATAAATGTTCTGTTTCAAAATTAAGCTACTCATAAATCCTTGTTTTATATGATCAGGATTTATGAGTGGCCTAATTTCGAAACAGAATATTATTTCCCTCATACCAGTGGTCATATACTATTGGTATGAGAAGTATCTTATCTTCATGCATATTACTTGAGCTATTTACCAAATGAAGAGGTTTATCAAGAGTCCTATGCTAGGGTATGATATAAATTATTATTATTATTTATTCATTTTATTACATATGCTTCACCCCTGAACAACCTTCAGCTAGGAGGGTGCCTATATACATTTATACATTATAAGTTAGAGAGCAAACATAGAAATCGTACATCTAAAGTGAGCAAATAAAGCAGATATAAATATATACAATGACACAAGCAAAAGATAGAGACATATAAAAACATACGCGTCCTAATATATGCATTTACAGCAAATACATATACATACAAAATACATATACATACAAAACACATAATGATTTAAAACAAATTAATTCATCAGTAAAGTAGAGTTCATGGGAGATTCCATCCTGAAGGAGATAATCAGGAAACTTCTACAGTTGTATGTGATGGTACATGTCCTGTATCTTCTCAGATCTGTACGCTTTCTCATCACAGAACTTGTGGGGATCAATCTTCAGGGTGTTGTACGTTTCGAGGATGTTTGACGGAAAACATCGTCTAAGCATAGTTAAATTCTGTAATGAGCTTCTTAGGGGATTCCAAGCACTATTGCAAAGGGCGCGGGAAAGACTAGGACCTGCAACAAGATTATGGACATTTGGAGAATCGAAGCGATCGGTGAGGAGTTGGCAGAGATTACGCAGATTTCCTGTGATGAGCAACTGATTCCAAGGGGTGCAACCAAGGTTAGCATACATGACTGATCTCGAGATGGTGAAAGGGTGGCCATTAACACGGTTCAACCACCTTAAAATCCAGTATTCGATACCCAGTATTCGGAACAAGATCCAGTATTCGGAACAAGACATGTTTGTATGTAGTGAGTGGCAAGTTTTTGGTTGTTTACACCAGTAAGTTCCTGTCTTATCGCCCACATTGCTGACAGAGTTTTTGCTTTAGTGTTGGCGAAGTGCTGTTGGAAGGTCAGGCCTCCATCCCAGGTGAGCCCTAGATCAGTGTGATGAGAAACCTTTTGGACTCTAATACCATTGATGTAGATGTCTATGTTCATCTTCTTCTTCAAGTTGGTGAAAGACATTTGTGCTGACTTGGTCGGATTTATGGATAGGCCAATATTCTCAAGATAATGGTCAAGTTCTTCTGTTAGGGCAGTGGCATGGGCGGTGATTGCTTCAGATTTGTCACCTTGTTTTGACGAGATGAAGAGTTTTATATCATCTGCGTAACAGCTGCAGTCAGGATGCGTAGAGAGGAAGGGGTCCAAAGCGGCAGCAAAAAATAGTGCGGAAAGGACGCCACCTTGGGGTACTCCTCTGTAGACGACGTGGTTCGATTGGAAGGTTCTATGTTCTACTCTCAAATGCCTTTGTTTGAGAATGGAAACGATGACTTTTAATAAGCCTCCCTGTATTCTGAAATGCCTTTCAAGTATTGTCATCAAGGAATTGATTGAGACATTATCGAAAGCAGATTTAATATCTAAAAATACTACATCAATCTGTTCTTTGGCGTTCAGAGTCGTTTGGATCCGAAATAGGGTGTCCATTAGATTAGTCACAGTTGATCTCTTTGGAATTACAGTGTGTAAATATGGTGGTCTTTTATGGAAAAAATGCATAACAAGAATTGGCAGCAGAGTCTTCTCGAACAATTTTAGTAAATTGCAGCTTATAGAGATGGGATGAAAATCCTTCTTGTCTTTCGGATGTTTGACTTTAGGCACGGGTTTTACAATATAATGTTTCCATATTTCAGGGATAATTCCAGTGTGTAAATGGGAGAGGAGGCTGACCAATCCCTGATGAGGCACTGGTCAGTGCCAAAATATTCTATGGCAGTGAAGGAACACATACATGTGAAACTTCTGCAATGCTCCTTAACTAAAAAATCTATCACATAACCTTTTAATACTTTACCACTAGGAATTCTGGATAAAGAAGATACTTGTTTCTTGTTTAATATTACATTTAATGATCTTGCCAGCCCTGTATTTTAGTATTTGCTTAATTCATAAATAGACAGCTTTTATTGCATATACATTCCCAATACTGTATTTTAAGCCAGTGAACCAATTGTCATCACTACCACCATCACTTGATACATTAATAAAAATTTAGTTATATTTGCATAAAGAATTTCTGTCATGTGCATAAGTCTATTATAAATTTGTTTATGCAGTATAACTAAATTCTGCATTAAAAATTAAAAAATATTTTTAAAAAACTTAAATTCTTTCATCAGATATTAGAATTGATCATTAAAAACATTTTTAAATGAAATTCATCTCATTTATTTATTTGTGTTAATGCTCGTCTGCCAAGATTATCTACATTTTTTCTAACCAATTATTTCTAACCATTGCATTCTAGAACCTTGTGAAAATTGATTCTGTAAGTTTTTTTAGAAAACAGCAAGCCTAAACTGAAAAAAACAATTTTCTATATTGCACATCATTTGCAAATGTCTAAAAATGTCGAAAAAAAAATATTTTTTTCAACAATTCCTTTTTAGAAAAAATATTTTTTTTCGAGACTTTTTTTTTCATGTTTTTGTTATTAGCTGAAAAGATTTGGTCTCCTACATTGAGTTATAAGACTTAAATTTTGTAAGCATTATGACAACAAATTTTACAGATATGAATATTTAAAAATTATTTCTCATACAAGTATAACAGTCACCTGAGTAGTAATCCACTACTGTTGCCACGGAATATTTATTTTGCACCAATATAATCATAATAAATATAATATTCTGGAAATATTTTGTTATAGATTTGAGCAGTATGATATGTACAAACTATCATTCAATAATTATGAGGTGTATGATTGAGTCGGTAAGAATGGTTATTACCCCCAAACCCAGTCAGTCAGAAACATAGTAATAACTGGTCATGAGTCCTCTTTTTGGTGGATTTGAAAATAATTAAATACGTATGAACGTTTTAACTTTTAATTACAGGAAGAAGCATCAGGTGTTATTAACTGGCAAGACTATGAAGGAAGGAGTGCCCTTCATTTAGCTGTTGCTTCAGGAACCAGAGAAGTAGTTGAATTTTTGGTAAGGCCTATAACTTTATAGAGATTAAGCTAGTTAACTAAAATGATGGTGTAAATTGCTGAATTAGTTTAGTTGGGAAGCAAGCTTATACAGCATCAGCCAACAAAAAAAAAAAAAAAAACACACTTCATCTACCTATATATCCTCTAATAATTGTCTAATTTTTCCTTAAATATATTTGAACTACTCACCTCCAAAACACCAGATAAGTTTATTCTAACAATCAGTTACTCTCTGGCTGAAAGCAGATTTTCGCACATTTGTTCTGCAGCCTTCCTTTTTCAATTTAAGTTTGTTCCATTTTGCATGTTGCTCGAGAAAGAGTAAGGATGCCCTCAGAATTTAGTGTACTCAGTCCATTTAAAGCTCAGTCCACTCCATTCAGGTTCCTTCGTAAGTGTCTAATTTCCAGGTGTTGAAGTTTTCAGAACTGAAGTCTTTCATGGTAAGAGTTTCCTTTCGTGCTCCTGACTAATCTTAATGCTCTTCTCTGTGTGCATTCCAACAGATACACATTTTTCCTAAAATGAGGTTTCCAGACCTTTATGCAGTACTCAAGATGCAGCCTAACTGTCTTTACACAAGAGGATAATCACCTCCTTGTCCCTACTATCAGAATTTTCTGTATATCATTGACAGAACCTCATGAACAATTCTAGCAGCCTGTCTACATTGCTCAGAGAATTTCATGTCAGACTGCACAATTACCCCTAGCTCTCTTTCATTCTCCACCACCGTGATTGTGGTACCACCCCATCTGTGTGTTATTTTGGGATTACTGCTGCCCATATGCATTACTGGCATTTATTAATGTTAAACCTTAATTGCTGCTTCTCAACCCATTTACTTAATTTTTACAACTATTGTTGTAGTAGTATACCTGGATTCCTGTCATTGACTGCCATGCTAACCTTTACATAATCTGTAAACTTAGACAATAAGGTTGATATGTCTTCATCAGTATTGGAGAACTCTGAAGCACTAGCCCTGAGGGACTCCTGAGGCATTGCTCTGCTAAAGAGAGCAGTACCCATTTGTAACTATAGTCATCCTGTGTCTTCTGCCATTCAACTATCCCTTTGTCCACAGTAACTTGCCCCAATGCCATACTGGTTCAATTTATACAGCTCCTTAACTAAAAAATCTATCACATAACCTTTTAATACTTTGCCACTAGGGATTCTGGATAAAGAAGATACTTGTAAAAAGCTTTTGGTACTATTCCTTGTGGAATTATATCAAAAACATTTCTAAAATCTAAGTATACGATTTCAGAATTATTTTTTGCATTGAGTTCCTTAGTTACTGCATCATAATAGCCAATCATATTTGTCAAACAAGATTTCACCTTAACATATTAATTAAATAATTCAAGGAAAAAATGGACAAACTTTTGGAGTGAATGGATGGGTGAAATGGGAAGTGGTTCCTTTTTTTTTTTTTGACTTCATTATTTTCCCTGAAAAATAGTGGTCAGTGTTTAAAGAACTGCATGCTTGAGAAGTCAAGTTTGTAGGTCTGTAGTTACCCACTTTGCTCTTTGGTCCACCTTTATGAATAGGAGGAATGTTTGCATATTTCAAATTTATCGGGACCTCTCCAAGAATGCTCTCATAATTATGGCCAAAGGTTTGTTAACCTCTCTTGTTACTTCCCTTAATATAATTGGATAGATTCCATCAGTCCTAAAGTGCCTTGTTTACTTTTAGCTTCAACAGTTTTTCTTCCACTTTTTTCTTGGTTATCACAAAATCATTTGTCTCCAATTTAAAATTTGCTATACTTCTAATATTCCCATTCCTGAATACTTCATGCATGAATACAGATGCAAAAAATATCACTTGAACCGGATGATACTTACAGTACTTGTTTTGGATAATTTGCATATATATCTTGTTGTTTTGAGTAACTGATAAGTCACACATGGTGAATACTTTATTTTTATAACAGTAGAAGGGTTATTTGAACTGCATTGTTATTAACCATGTTAAACCAATTTTTCAGTATCCATTGATCACTCATGTATGATTGTAACCTCACAACTGTTGGATTTTAGCATTCATTTCTACATACTTTTCATTGTAGGATTATGAATGGATCAGGGTTGATTTTCCCTTTTTTTTTTTATTGTTGTTGCATTTACATTTAAATCAGAATTATTTATCGGAAGTGTTCATAAGCCCACTTATATGAGGGGTTACTATTTGTGAATGTATATACAGGGTAGTGATTGGTTGAGTAGAGAAAAATTTTAAAATTTTGAGTTACACATTTGCAGTTAAAAGTATTTTTCAGTGATTGAAATCAGATCATCCCATTTTACATTCCTGTAATGCAAAATGGGATGATCTGATTTCAGTCATTGAAATAATGCCCAACAACACAAGATTGAAAATGACCATGAAAGAAAGGCTCCATTGGAGAAGAGACCATCACCAAGTTGTGATCTGAGGTGCCTAGTGGACCACTCACCTCGACTGTACGTAGAAGGGTTGTTTATGTGAAAATTGGGGTGAAGGGGGCATACATACATTTAAGATTCCATTAATGTTAAAGGCCACTCCCTAGGCCGCAGCCTATCCATGGCTATCAACTGCAATGTTGTGCTGTTAACTGATTCAGAGTTTACAGTAGATTGATATAGACAATGAAAAGAGCTCAATACATAATTTCCTTTCTTATTTTTGTTTTTGAATTTTCAGTTTGGCCACTAGGCCCCAAATGAGGAAAATTGACCTTACACTTCCCATTTGTAAATCTTAATCAGTAGGGTTCCCGTCCCTTCTACAAGGAGATGGGCCACCGCTATTTCACATTAGTGTGTTCCGTCTTCTAAATATTTCACTTACGTAGTCATTAAAATATGCAAATAGGTAATGATCTGTGAACAGAACCCAGAGTTGCTCTTTCTCTAAAATAACAACTGATCTTTACAATGACAGTTTATATGCCAATCCATGTCCAGTAATGAGGCTTGTGGCATGAAAACCAAATTGAAGCCATGGTTTTAACTTTGGATTGATAATTTTATTATTGGGAAAAACATAAAAGGTCTGACGGCCTTTTTCTCTATTTTCCAAATCATCTTGCTACATGTCCATTATTTGCAAGACAATTCTTTTTTTCTCAGATTTCAAATCGACTTTAGAATAGGTCCTGTTTTCCTCTGGGCAAGATGTTATGCCCAGAATAGTCCTGCTAATATTGTGTTTTGTGTAATATAATAATCCAGCCAGAAAAACTCTGTACTGAACAGGAAGCCATCTAGAAATAATCTGTAAAGCTTCATCGGAGATAGTCCAGCATGCACGCATTATCCCGAGAAGAGCGAATCTCTGAGCTTGAAGCAAATATTTCTGTGAAACTAAGCTCCAGAGGCATAAGTCATGATTGGGAGGAACAAACAGTCATATAATAAATTTAATGATCGTCCTTTGATTCCCCAATCGGTCCTAATGATCCTCCAAAGCTTGGCATATAATGTTCGAATTTTGGTTTTCAAAAACTTGACGTGCTAAGTAAAGAGATGCTTCTCAAGATATAAACCTAAATACCTCGTGACTCTAACAAACGGAACGGCAACCCCATAAAGCCTAACAGTAGGGCATGATTTATACTAAAGTGCCCTTCAGAAGCATCCGTACAGTCTTTCCCTTGGAAATTTGCAACTTGTAATTTTGACACCAATTTTCTAGCATACCTAAAACCTCTGCTGCTTTGTTTTCAATCAAAGAATGAGAGTTACCTTGTACTAATACAGCTAAATCATCAGCATATGCTATAAATGTTATGCCGGAAATCAGTTTCTTTAAAAATTCATCTAATACGATGTTCCACTCAAAGGGGCCAATCACTGAGCCTTGTGGACATCCACATGAAAACTTCTTAATAATTTGAGTATAGCTTGTCTTAACAACCATTTCTCTAGAACAAAAATAACTCTTAAATACAGAATATAAATTCTGTGAGCAATTAGAAATCCTTATTCTACTCAAGATACCCTCCCGCCATGGCCGGTCGAATGCTTCCCTGAAATCCACAAATATAGCAAGGACGTACCTAGTATCACTCTGCTCCACCGTGTGTGTATCAATTGATACACAGCGTCCTCTGTGGATAATCCTTTTCTGAAACCAAATTGATTTCTACATATGGCTCCTGCAGGAGGACAACTGCTATATCATCGTTTTCCATCAAATAGCTAATTTGAGCGGCAAAACGTTTAGATCTCTGAGCATTCAATTGTAAAACACTTACTTCTCTACCGATAATTAATCTTCTTTTTAAATATCTCTATAGCCTTACTATACTCCGGCCATTTTTTATCAACAGCCACATGTACAGCATCAACTTTTTTTCCTCTTACAGTTACAACATTCAGGTTGTTTTTCTTTATTAGGGCAGTTCTGGTAAGAATGTCCTTCGGTAGAACAGGGACCACACATGGACCTCCTTTCTACAGTATTTAGCCACATGTCCATACATTAAGTAATTAAAGCATTGAACTATTGTAAAAATTTCTTTAAATTTGCAAGCTGTTCAATGGACATACAATCTTGTTCTTTCCTTAATAATTTGCCATAATAGAGGAGACACTTGAACTACCCAATTATTTATGTTAGAACTTTTATTTTTATTTACAGTTTGAACCTCAGTTCCTTCTAAAAACTTCTTTTCGCTTATATTATTACCTGTAAAATTTTTCAACCACAATTGTTTAAGCAATTCTTCTTTCTCAACATCAGGCTCAACATCAAATATCACTATCTTAGGATACATGGATTTAGGAATCACATATTTCAAACCAATATCTTGTATTTTTGAACACCCTCTAAGTTTATCGATATCGTCATCACTCTCGGCTTCTACAATGACAGCTCTATCATGCATAGGTCTAATATTTCTGACCTTAACTGTGGATAACATTTGCCTCACTTCATGCAAAATTTCAGTTTTCACTTCATCACTGGTTTTCAGTCTTATCAGTACTGCTTTAATGATCATAACTTTTGGAGCTTTGTTCTCGGTATCAGGCTTCTTTACTTTTGAAGAATAACTTACACTGTCTTTATCCACTTTCCTTTTAAGTCTGTCTTTTAGAACTATGTTCTCCACAAAAACATTATAAGCCTTTGTTTTCAAGTCATCCCATAAGTCCATTACTATTCGAATTGCTGCCATAGGGACTTTATATTCTAATCCCATAAGAAACTTTTTAATATTTTACAGATTTCTTGGATGTGTTCAAATCCTTTATTTTCAGGTTTCTCAGTTATACTGTCTTCCTTCCTCTTTCTTTTTCGAATTTTATCCTTTTCCTGAGCTTTAGAGTCTGAGAGTGCTTCTGGACTTACATCAGCACCTTTTCCTTTTCACTTTTTGAGCTTTTCCCTTCAGTCCCTTGCACAAGACCAGGGAGTGATGACGATCTTATTTTGACAGGTCTTCATCAATAATATCTGAATCACTTGTAGTAGACATAAGTTAGTATTGTATAACATAAAATAACTTATATACAGTTTAAAAGTCAAAATCAAACACTATTAATGACAAACTATATACAATATTTACAACTGTTAAGTCAAAGATCAAGGAGCGCTCGATCAAAAAAAAAAAATTAATACCAATATTGCAATATGATAAAATAATATAATGATTAAAACTAATAAATAATAAAATCCTAAAATATAAAGCAAAACTGCCAAACAATTCAGTCAAAAATACATTAATAATATAAAACTTTAAGCAAAATTAAAACTATTAAAATAACTCACTAACCTCACAAGTACAATACTACACTAAAGCACAGTGAAAGAAACAAAACAGTGTCAACTTGTGCAACTCCAATTAAAAGTTCCCAAGTTAACTCACTTTGAACATAAACTAGCCTTAGTTACTTCTGTCGAAGGGGTTGTTAAAACTTGCAAAAAAGCAGCGATAGATCTGCTACATCCAATGCGGAAACAAGGCGCACATCAAGTCTGGAGGGAGACTTGGTAGTGGGGAAAGAAAAACATGCAAATACACTTCACACAAGGTGCCTGTTCCACCTTCGAAGAAGCACTTCAATTATCAGATTAAACACCTCGTTGAAAACTTTCTTTACAGTAGGGGTGAAGGGGGCAGTAGAAAATTATCTGAAAGCTTTAATTTTTTTTTTTTTTTTTGTTTTTTTGGTTGAAGCCATATCCAAGCATATTTTATATGATTCCCAGCTACGGTCATAGTTTTAGGCAGTTGGCTATGGTGCCATTGTTATTTTGCCGTGCTAAAAGTACAGCCACTCCCCGACTTACATAAGGGTTGCATTCTGTGGAACTTTGTGCAAGTCAAATTTTACGTAATTCAGAATTTCCCTAAATGCTTATGCAGCACTCACAAATGTGCGTGCTGAATATGAGCATGATAATTTGATTGAAGCAAAAAAGAAATGTTCAATGAATATGTGAATAGAATTATTTATTCAGTTTTTTTATCTCACGTGCTGGAAAATTTACAAATGTGTGCTTCGAAATGTACAATAAAAGGATTAAGACAAGTGCCAGTACAAACACCTCGGGGGCACTCGCTTCTGAATCTAATTTTCCATCCTTATTATTAATAGCTTTTCCATCTCCGATATAGAACCTGAATGCTGTTTTTTTGATTACTGTTGATCCTTTAATATGCTCTTTTATACATGCACTGTCCTTTAAAATAGTATTCACTGTTGAAGCGGCGAGACCTAATTCCCATGAAATAGATGACAAAATTTGTCCTGTTTCGTACTTCTTAATCATTTTCATTTTCTGGCACTACCACCACTTGCACTTTCCTTTGGTCACTTTCCCTTCATTGTAATAAGTACACGGGGTTAAAAAGAACAGTGATGTCACAACTACTGTTTCGGATTGAAGGTCTGATTTGAAACAGTAGTAAAGTACGTATTCATTTGACTAATTCATTTCAGTGCCAACCAAGAGATGAATTATATGAATTACAATATAAACACAATGAACGTGGTATGTACTTGTTTTAAGGCCCTTAAGTTATGCTTGGCTTATTGAGTTACACCATCTATGTATTTTTGCTGTCCTAGTCTGGTCCTACATTTATTTCCTATGGGATGCAAAATACGTTTCCACGGTTTTTTTAAGTTTGCATTGGCCAGCAAAAATTTACGTAAAGTTGAATTTATGTAAGTCAAGTATTGCATAAGTTGTGGAGTGGCTGTATATTGGTATTATTGATATATTTCTTAATTGTACATTTATATTTAGTTGTGTGTGAAAAATGTAAAATCCTGCTATCTGGTTAGAAAACATACCTGAGTATGGTTTGCCACAGAAACAAAATACAGTAATTTTTTCATGGCAAGTCATTACATTTTGTAATGCTTATATTAAATGTATATTAAAAGAATATGCATTAAACTTCAGACTCTTTACCAATTTGATAATGAGCGATTTATTTATGAGGATTCATTATGATTTAAATATACATACCAAGTTTTATTTAGTTTTTTAAACAGTATATTAATATAGTTTTTATCCCAACTAATTTTATTTATGATCATAACAAAAATAATGGTAATAGAAAGGGGTTACACTCGTTTTGTATTTTATTTTTTTGTTTCTTTTTATTTATTCATTTTTTTTTTCCAGACTTCAAAGGAAAAATGCAACATTAATATATTTGACAATATGTTTTGCACACCACTACACTGGGCAGCAAAATTTGGTATGTTTGTAATAATTGCTTTAATTTTTAGTTTATACTTTATGCTTTCATTTTATTTGTTAAAATCTTTTAAGTGAGAGAATTCCTAAGCTTCTGTTGCATATTTGACAGTTCTTATATGCTGGTTTTATTGGTGCAAATAAACAAATTATGCAAAATTTTGAGCTTTACTGTTATAATAACATTTCCTGTAGAATCCCTTAAAGTAACACATAGTAATTTTCCTCAATTTTGAAAGGAAGCTGAGAAAACACCACCAAAATTCCTTCCAGAATTAAGAAATGCAGAATTGTTTAAAATAAATAGTATTCAAATTCTTATTTTAATCACCTTTCGATTCTCTATATTTTAATATTATTCAGTAGTAGTCACTCACTCCTGTGGTGCAGTTTTATGTATATGAGGAAACTTTCCATCCAGAATAGTTTTTTCTTGGGATTTTTATAAATAAAATATATATAAAAAAAAAAAATAAATAAATAATAATGATAAATGTTTACAAGTTTAAGGCATAAGGGTCACTTTTATGATTCATTGTTTGAAATTGAATGTGAATGACAAATCTTTTTTCTCATATAAACTTGATAATTTTTATTAAACTCTCATTCGTGATTAATTTCCACATAAAATTAACATTGTTTGCTCAAATGTGAGATGACTGTGAATGAAAATTACATCTGAAATTGTTACCAAAATATTCACTATCTGAGACAATTTACATTTAATTTCATTCTGCTTTATGAATTCAGAATTTGTTTTTCTCACCTTTAGTTCTTGCTTATAGGATTTTAATTTTTTATTGTTAACCTTTTTAATACTGCAGTCTTTGATTGCTATCCTTGATAGTTATTTGATTTTCAGTATTTTTATTATCGTAAAAATACTGAAAATCAAATAGCTTTATAATAATAAATATTGTATTATAAAATAAGTCTGTCACACTAATTTTATAACAATATGTAATGTATTGGACTACACTTAATATGCATCTGTGACCCACTAGTCAGTGAATCACTGAATCTCTCTCTCTCTCTCTCTCTCTCTCTCTCTCTCTCTCTCTCTCTCTTGCCATATAGTATAGTAGATTCATCGCTTGTCACGTTTTTGGAAAGGTCTGGGTTTAAGTCCCTTTAGAAATTCCTCCCATCATAGACTGGAGGAATTTTTGAAGGCTTCTTCAATCTCAGGCAGAGGGTGTCGAGTTTTTCCCCATGAATTATTCTGCATTTTTTAGCTTGCATAACATGCAAATTGGCCCATGAACACACACACTTGTACAAACATACTGGTAATATACAAAGTGGAATATGGTCTGAGTTGCTGATTCATCAACCAAAAAAACAGTTCAATCAACCAGAGTTGCCATATTTTTGTAAACTGCAATTAGTTGGGTTTGAGGGTTGGGGTTGCAATGCTGTAATGAAATCTCAATATTGCCTCCTTCACTGGAATAAATGCATTTAAAAGTTAAAAATATTCTGACTGATTTCCGTATACTACTGCTTTAGTGATTATAAATGATTTTTATACAATAATTTAATAGCATCAACATCAAGTTAGTGTATGCATATGTATTTATAAGTGCATGCTTAATTATTTTTGTAGCTCTGTACACTAATTGGTATCATAATATTGTCTGGTGGGTACCATCTTTGGTGCATAGCATTGCTCGGATATGCCATGACTCCATGAGGTGCTGTAGGGTGTCCACAGTCTCTGGAGCTCATGCCAACGATACTGCATCCCACATTTACTGGGTATTCGTTAGTACTATATCCAGGCAACACTGTCCATTCCCTAATGTTTCACACATGTTCAGCTGGGCTGAGATCAGGTGAGTTTGATGCCACGAGAGGATGGAGAACTCTTGAATGCTCATTGAAGCCCTATGACATGGCATGTTTGTCTTTCTGAAATATGCCTTGGTTGTTTATCAAAAACATATGGTCAAAAATGTTGCATCTGTATAAGTCAATAAAATGTTCTTTCATCCACTGACTAAACACATATGTTAAAAAAAATAAAATATTTATTAAATTGTACAAAATGAAGAATGGTATGTCCAGTTAATATCTCTCTTCCCCTCCCTCCCATCACCTTTCTTTCCATTCTTTCCCCCTTTCATTATGTATGATCATGTCATGATATTTTGCATCATGTGATGATTTCTGTTATGCATTACATGATGGTATTCTATTTAAATTGATATTGTGTCTTACGCTTTAAAGAAGCTATCTCAAAGCTACTTTTTATGTGTATATTTTATTGCTTTTAGTCCTTTATTTTTATTAGTTCTTAACTGGTTTTTTCTTTTTGTTGTAACTTACCATTCTCCATTTTGTGTAGTTTATTAAATATTTTATTTTCATTTGTGTTTAGTCAGTAGATGCAAGAAAATTTTATGGATATGATTCCTGAAGCACAATGCCATTTCTCTAGGATCTCTACAAGTCTCCAATATGATGCTGATCAGTAGGTACCAGGAAGGACTAAGGTCTTCCCTCTAAACATGCCTAGACCATTATGTTGCCCCCCCACTAGCCTGTATAACTCTTTGTGCAGTGGAGTTCAGGAACTTCATGTGTTGAGTAAGCCACATCCTCACCTTTTCATCTGTATGGGCAGTTAGAGCACAATTCATTGGACTAGACATCCCATTTCCAGTCATCCACTGTCCAGTGGTGCCAATTTCCTGTCCACTGTTTCTTCTAGTGCATTTGCTTCTGATGGTCCAACAAAAAAGGATACTCAAGAATGGCCCATTTGTGCTAGTGTCTGATACTTAATCTACATTGAAATGGATCTTGCCACTTCAGTGTTGTATTGCATGGACAGTTGCTCCACTGTAGTATATCTATATGTCTGTTCTAGGGGAGGATCCAGTACACTGTGGTCAGTGTTTTGGATCCACCCCTTGTCTGGTCAATAACACATGGCTGGCTTGCATGGTACATCTGGCCGGTGCTTCTTCTACTGTTGGTATACCCTTAATACTCTTGGGATATGGATGTCTGGGAACATTGTTGTAGTAGTAGTAGTAGTAGTAGTGGCATGTGATGCAAGAAAGCAAGTGTATGAGCTTATGCAGCATCAGCCAAAAAAAAAAAAAAAAAAAATCACACCATTCCCTCCAAATGTCTGTCCAGTTCCTCCTTAAATTTATTCAACCTATCAACTTCCACAATGACAGATGGAGTTTGTTCTTGCTGCAGTCTTGTCTAGATGATCCTGCAATGCATCTTTAACCAGTGACTCCATTATTTTACCCGGAACAGAAGTTAAACTAACTGGTCTGTAATTACTCGTGTCACCCTTCGATCCCCCTTTATGAATTGGGGATACATTTGCACATCTCCAGTCCGTGGGAACCTCCTCTGAGTCCAAGGATGCTCTCATAATTATGGCTAAGGGTTTGCTTAGTTGCTTTGCTGCCTCCTTTAATATAACTGGATAGATCCCATCCACCCCAGGTGCTTTCCTTATGTTTAACTTGAACAATTTCTCCTCCACTTTGCTCTCAGTTATTACAAAATCATTAACTATCCTGCTACAATTTGATAACCTTCTACCATTTTCAAACCTTAATAATTCCTCATGTGTGAATGTAGATGCAGAATACTCATTCAGTTTGTTTGCTATCTGAGCAGGATCATCAACAGTCGAACCATCGATGTCAAGTGGATCAATCAGATTCATCCCCTTCCTTTTAGAGTTTATATAAGTAAAGAAATCCTTGCTGTTTTTCTTAGCATCTTTTGCCAAGGATTTCTCGTAATCTGCCTTCACCTGTCTAACCTCCTTTGTGACCTGATTACAGACTAGCTTTTATCTGCCATAGGCTTCTGAGTCGCTTGATCATTTATATGCATCCCATGCATTTTTCTTCTCTGTTATGAGTCTCATTAGTTCATTTGATATCCATTTAGGCCTAAACTTTGAACAATATTTCTTAATAGGTATGAAACTTTTAATAGCTTCCACGATTAATTCCTTGAACATTTCCCACTTAGAATTTACTGTTGGTAACATCGTCAGTTGGATCCCACTGTACAGAATTTAAAAACTTTCTGAGACCACTGTACTCACCTTTACGGAAGCAAAAACCCTTTCCTTTACCCCTGATGGTAATTAAATCTTTAAGTAAATCCCACATCAGTACACTGTGATCACTGCCACCTAGTGGTTCCTTTATCTGCAAATTCTTAATACACGAATGATCACTGCTGATAATCAGATCAAGAGTATTACCCTTGCTGGTTGCCTCTACGGAAGCAAAAACCCTTTCCTTTACCCCTGATGGTAATTAAATCTTTAAGTAAATCCCACATCAGTACACTGTGATCACTGCCACCTAGTGGTTCCTTTATCTGCAAATTCTTAATACACGAATGATCACTGCTGATAATCAGATCAAGAGTATTACCCTTGCTGGTTGCCTCTCGAACATGCTGCTGCAGAAAACAATCATCCAATAAATCCACAGAAGTCTGACTAGTGTGTGAGGGACCAACCCACAAGTTCCAGTCAATATCTGGGAAGTTAAAATTGGACAAAAGCAGAAGCAGCCTTGCTCAAACTACTCACTAATCTGGACCCAGCAACCAACCCCATGGGAACTTGGTTAGCCCATTTTTTGCACAACACCTGTATGCTGTAGTGTCTGGTTCTATTCTTACACTGAAAAAAAATGCACTACATGGTGGTTGTGGTAGACTCCACAGGTGAAACATGGTGACCTGAATGTAAAGTTATCTCTGTGTATGTGACCAAATAGTATGACAACTGATTTATTGTCTTTGAATGATGAAAATGAATAATATTGCCCACCTTTAAGTTTCATAGTTTGGGAAAAATTTTAGTAAATTTTACTTGTTACAGGTAAAATTGCTAAATAGTTAATTTTCTAACACTTGTGATTTCTTCAAATATTGTGCTTTTTTTATTCATTTATGTGATGTGGAAGCATATTTTTTTCCTCCTTAAGCCAAAAAAATGTAAAAAATTATTTGGAAAGATATATCTGTTTTCTGTCATTATAAATTTGCAGTGATGCTTTTTAAATATAATTAATAAAAAAAAATTAATTGCAAGTGTGAAATTAGGCCTTGATGCAGTTACATAATATGTAATATCATGTGCTGTTAGGCAGTATTATTTGTAGTATTAGATTATTTTATGTGTTTATTGATTTCTTTTAGGCCTTGCTGATAAAGTTGAACTACTTCTTGGTCGTAGCGCTGACTATAGTAGCACTGATGGTAATGGAGCTACACCATTGCATTATGCTGCTCATAACAACCATGCAGTAAGGCTTTCTTTAAAAAAAACATTCAATAGCTGATTTATCCTTTTAGTGTTGAATTGTTATATGAAACTATGTGTAACTTTATTTAGATAATATAAAATTATCAAAATATAATAAATGAAATTTTTTAATATAAGTAATGGAACTACATCTTCTTCATAGTATAAGAATATGTATCAATTTACTAAAGAAGTGAGTGGTATTTCAATGCAGATATTGAATAATTTCAGAAAATAACACTGCATTATGTTTCTTTTGTCATGATTACATGGGGACACATTTGTTCCTCTAGTTACAGAGCTTGGCCTCTTTAGAAAAGGCTACATTTATCCATGGATTGACATAAAGGAATTATCATTTTCAATCAAATAGCATCACCCCATTATTCATTATAAACTCAGAGTCACTTTTGTGACTGTTTTTGGGCCTATTTGGATCACTCATCAGACAACAGGTGGCATCAATGAATGACTTTGTGTTGAGAGGTAAATGTATCAAATCTAAGCAAATAGCAAAATACTGCATGGAAGAAAAACTTCAGTTGAAAATGTAACAATTTGTTATGTGTATAATAAAACCCCTATTACAGAAAATAGTGCAACAGTATATTATTATTCACTGTTCAACATAAATTCACTAATAATTGAAGGTAGCCCTTGTCTGATTATCAACCCAAATAGGTCTGAAACTGTCCCCAATAGTGCCCTCAAGTTTTTAATGAATAACAGATTCACCTACAGGGTGATGTTATTTAATTAAAAATATTATTAGTTTCCCTAGATTGTCTTGTGGATAAACGTAGTTGTTTCTAAAGAGCTTAAGTCCAAGCTCTGTTTTTGCCTGAGTGACAAAAGTGTCCCCAGACAATCACTACAAAAAACATGTTGCATTATTTTATGAAATTAACAATATGTGTGGTTATCATTATATCTATTCTTATGTTGTGAAGAAGTTGTAGTTATGTTGTGTCATGAACAGAACAATTTATCATTATGTATCTTCTTATGCAATGTGATAAACAGTCTATTTTGCATCAAAGAAATTATGATGACGTTCCCAGCTGATTTGTTTTACTTGGGCAGAGAAGACCACTCCTCTCAGCAGAACTTGGTTGTTTTGTTTCAGTATCATGTTAGAAAGTTCACTTTGCATCACCTTATGGTTATGTTTTTCATCAGTGTTTCCTACATAGCAGCCATAGTTTCTGAACACTGCACTGTTTCTGCTCCAGTGAGCAGTGTCCAGATGCTTCTTTAAATGTGATGCACTGTAGTAATTTCTGAATCCGACACTGCCACATTCTTTGATACATTTAGCCTACAATCTTCCACAAACATAGCTACAGCAGTATTCACTGATATTTCATCGATGGGATTTCAACTCCTTACATTAGCAATCTACTTTGAAGTCCTTGCACCACTGGTAAACTGTTTTTGTTGATTTCCAAATTTTCTTTTTTCCCCCTTCACCTATTTCAGACTTTTCTAACCATAAACAAAAGCTTTTCACAGATTTACATACAAATTTCAGTTGCCTTTGGAAATCTTTTCTCTGGAAGTAAAATTAAACATGCATGTCTTACACTATCAACCATATGCTACTGTTTATAGCAAAGAGAATGCTGACTGATCCTTTATTGTAGAAACCTCTGTATTTTAAGTTGATATAAATTAATTTATGTATATTCATTGGTTTCTGTATGATTGATTTACCATCACATTGCCATTTACTGATATTTTGTATCTCACATTGCTGTACATAGTACGGCATAAACTAACTGTCATTCTTGTTTGCAGTTTAAAAAAAAAAATGTAAAGAAAAACTTAAAAGAATGTTATTGTATTTACCTGTTTATTATCCAGTGCTGAATATTTATGCAGAATATCTTTGCTAAATATTTGGTATAATATGTTCCATTATAAAAGTTGTAAGTTTGGTAGTTCTGATGCGAGCCAGAAATTAAAAAAATGGTTACCAGCATGAGCATAAATGCAGGCACATGAGTTATGATGCTTTACAGATATATCCAGTTGATTGTGTAATTGAGAATTTCAGTGTGTGGTTGCCAGGTGAGATGGAATACAGATAGTTTTAGGAAGAACAGCTAGAATGGTCCCTTAAATAAGCACCGAGTGACATTAATTCTTGGAACATAATGTATAGATATTATTATTCCAGGTGATTCAGGCAGCTTGCTAAAGCATGAGTTATGCATTAGCTATTTGAGTCATGTGTAGCCAAAATTATAAGCGTTTTAATTAATGTAATTAAGTTTGGATAAACTTTGAATACTAGTAGTGAGTTTTTTTTATTTTTTTTATCACATCATTTGCTGCTGTGTATTAATGTATTAAGCCATTAAAGTGGACGTCTCTGTCAACATAAGCAAGAATGAACTTTACACAAGTTAAGGTGAGTGTGAGGTAACCAAGGTTTGAAAAATAAAATAATTCACACACAACAAAGATACTCACTTTGTGGAGAAAGCAGAGGTAAGCCCTTTTATTCCTGTTAACAATATGTAGAAGGAACGTTACAGAGCATACTATTATAAATATATCGTAAGGGGAAAAAAGTAACTATTTTTTGTTTTAGAAGAACACTGCAAGCCTGCAGTTAGAGCTATGACTGTTTTGCCCAAGGCATTTTGGTCTTATATTTTGGCAGAGACTGTGGTATGATGTACTTGTGAGAAAATGAAAGAGAAAAAGTTTCTCTTTTTCTTTAGTGGCTTCCGATAAATTTATCTATGCTCATTATCCAAAGTCAAATGAAAAAATTTAAATGCCATTCTTCATATCAAGCATGTCATTTAATTTTTATCTGTTGCAATACTTTTTTTTATACCTCTTATTTTTGGCACTAATTACTATTTTTATTTTGCTCGATTCAGTTTTATTGTTGCTTCCAATCTCAGAACCTCCACTGACTTTGTATATAGTGGATTTGGGATGACCAGTTATGCTTTCCTTTTTTGTTATGGTCACTTCAATTAAACTTGTAGTTATATTTTGCATGACTTGCACAGAATTCCAGTTTTCTGGAATTAGCTTTTTACAATTATTGTTAGCTTTAACTTTCTCCCCAAAATAGAATATATAATTTTTGTATAGTCTTTCTTTCTTATTAGTTTCTGCAGATCTTTCAAACATATTAAAGAAGTCTTTGAGTGTGTGTATAAAAATTAAATTAAAGAAGGAAAGAGAGGGAGACAAAAAAAATTAAGTTAAAGAAAGTGAGAGAGACAGAGTGAAGATAACTAATAGATAACAAATAAAAAAATATGCATAATAAGAAATATATAATTACAAAATTGATAAAATAAGGACGTTGCTACACAGCTTACCAAACCGGTCTCTCATCAGTTTGTTATTTGGTTTTTAGGAGCATTAGCAACTAAGGCCATATTGCTCCGGGTCTCTCATCAGGTGTCAACAGCTGTGATTGCAAGTAAAATAGCAATATGTGTCTTCATTTCTGATGTAAGCGATAAGCCAAAGGGTAAAAAGCATAAACATAAATGGAAATAACATTTAGTAAACAAACTAGAAATTACAAGAATTAACAATTTTTTTTTCCCCTCTCTTTCCTTCTTTAACTTTTTTTTTTTTCTATCACTTTATTGTCCATGCTCTGTTTATGTTTAGCATTTGCTGCCTTTGACTGCACTGCACTACACTTCTTCCCCATTTTTCTATCTTCTTATTTCCACTTCCTCGTTATTCTATTCAACATATACATATTTTCTAGCCTTCAGTTGAGTCATGCATGGTAGATTTAATCACCCAGCTATTCATCTTAAATTTTACTGATTTAATCCTGCTTAATAATGCTTTTCAGCCAGTTAAACTTCCTTCCAAACTAGTTGTTAAAAGCAATAGTTTTTTTATATATTGTTTATAGTTATTGATTAACTGTAGTTCCTCTGTATTCATTTTCTTCATTTCTGTGATAGTAGCTATTCTAATATCATATTAATCAATAGTTCTTTTGCTAATTCCACTTTTTTGCTGTTTAAGCACCTAATATTGTTGGTACCTGTTTTGATGGTTTTTGCAGTAGCATAATTAGCACTGTGCATCCTGGTTTCCACAGAGAACCAGGATGCACAGTGGGAATAATGTTGTATAATTTGATATATTTACCCCATTGTTATTGGTTTCTTTATTGGTTGGTAATACCAATATTAAAACAAGATTCAAGAATTAAAATTCATGAATTAAAAAATTTAAATTTCTTTGGATGAATAACATTTCTGCATGAGAACTTTTAGAAGACAGTTTACAAAAGTAAACTCAAGTTTTCTAGATCATGTTTGTGCAGATTTAAATGTTTTAGTGTACTGCTATGTTACAACTTGTAAAAAATTTTCAGGAAGCAGTGGCTGCATTTTTGTCAAGAAGCTATATTAAAGATGAACCAGATGTTGAAGGTCGTCATGCTGTCATTTGGGCAGCAGCAAGAGCAGCTGATGAGGTGATCAAGTGTATGTCCCATCTTAATGTAAATCTTAGTGTGGGAGACAAGAATGGTGCTACAGGTAGGATTTGCAGGCTTTAAACAGTTGTTTATATTTGTATTTCAAATGAACACTAATAACTTTGAAAGGCTAGTAAGCTGATAATACATAGGATAAAAGGTAAAGTTCATGATGGTATTATAACTTATAACTGAATGAATTATAATGGCCACTTTAAATATTAATGTTCTAATATGGTTTTCGGGGATTTTGGTGGGTTTTTTCTCTCTCCTGTCCTTCCTCCCACCCCTTTCTCCCCTTAAATATGAAAGATATCAGAAAAGTAATTCATAAAATTGTGGAGCATAATAGATTTATTAAGAAGCATCTGACTAGAAAACTACAATACTGCAATTTTTAAATGGAGCAGTAAAAGTATGCAACAAGTTACAGATGCACATACAGTGGCAGCCACATAAATTGCATCATCCTTTTAAAGTTTAGTATTTCCATAACTCCCTCTATAGGTAAAATTATGTCATCTCAAGACACTTACACTATCCTGCCAAACCAGTGTTGATATTTCATCATCATTCTGTAATATTATAGTGGTAGTGCATCAAGTAGTTGGATGTTTTTATAAACATCCAACTACTGCCATCTGTCTTCACTTTCTGTTCAACAGTGGTATGGCATACACTCAGTTCACTCCAAGAAATAAAAGTGTAATTATTGCTTTTGATAGGGATGGCTTTTCAAGTTGAGATATAGCTGCAAAAGTTGGCTGTGACCAGTCAGTTGTGTCAAGATCATTTAAAGAGAAATGTGAGACTGGAGAATTCAAAAGAAAATATGAACCGGACTGAAACAGCAAAGTACTGCAGCACAGGACAAAGTTTTGAAGCTTTTGTGCCTCCATGATCATCATGCAATTCCACAAACCTAAAATCCATGTGTAAGGAACATGCTAGAATAAATGCAAGTAACAGAACTGTCTGATGAAGACTTGTGATGAGTGGTCTGAAAGCATATCAACCTCTGAAGAAGCCCTAATTGACAAAATCCATGAGATAGAAACAACTAACCTGGAATAAAGAACATGCTGATCAGACAGTTAAGCAGTGGGAATCTGTAATATTGTCTGATGAATCCAAATTTAACCTCCATGGATCAGATGGTAAATGCTGTATTTGGTGTATATCTAATGAAGCTTATCACCCTGACTGTATTAAATGAGCCATAAAATTTCCATTGGGGCAAATACTTTTGGGTGCATAACGAGCAAAGGAGTGGGAAGAATACATTTTGTAAATGATATTGTTAATGGTGACTACTTCACAAAAATTTTAAAGGAGTTTCTTCTGCCTATCATCAGAGACCTCTTTCAAGGAACAGAAAATTGTGGTTTCTAACATGACTGTGCCTTGCCACACTGCACATAAGGTTAGTACATTACATAATTATTTAATACAATTTTGTTATGCTAATTTTAACTTATTTCAAGCACTGACTTTTTTTATCATTTTTTTTTTTTTTTTTTTTTTTCCCTTTAGGTGAAGAAGTTCGTGTAAGACTGCAATATCTGATCCTTATCATGGCCAGGGAATCGTCCTGATTTGAACCTAATTGAAAACTGCTAGACTGATATGGGACAGAAAATTGCTGCTAAAGAGCCATCAAGCAAGATAACATTGCAATAAACCATTATTCATGTCTGGTACTATGAACTAAGCAGTGATTATATCAAGAATCTCGTACACTCCATGACAAACAGTTGCAAGACCACAATTAAATCTTGTGATAGGCCAACAAAATACTAATATCTGTTATAGAAGACCCAGTGGTATCACAACCATATTTCTTTGCTGCTGGTATATTTTCTTCCATCTTATTATGTAAAGTTTTGAACATGGTCACAGTGAAAAGGCATTCATATGGCCTGCAATGTATTTCTGTGATTATTTGTAAATAAATGTCTGAATAGTTTTCTTTAATTTTTTATTATCAATAAAATGCATAATCATTTTACATCAGTGTTTAATAAATTTGAGGCTATAGGGACATTTATTTTAGTTGTAATGCTTGTTTTGTGAAAAAATTTATAGTGATGCAATTTATGTGGCTGCCACTGTATACCACCCCACACAGGGTGCCTCCATAGCCAGGTGGGCAGGAGCAGCAGTGCGTAGCACTGCTGCTCCTGCCCACCTGGATGCGGAAAGGTCAGGGAATGACCACCACATATTTCTGGAGCAATATGGCCTTAGTTGCTAATGCTCCTAAAAAAAAAAAACAAAACCAACCCACACACACACAAAATGTTGCATGCATCAAACTGCATCATAATGTGCAGGGCTGTCAGCTGATTTTCTTGTAGGCATATACAAATTAGGTAGAGGAGTTACAATGTGCAATGTAACCTGTATTCGGTGGCATCTGTTGTTTGTACCCTAAGTATTTAAGGATAGATTTTTTGCTTTTCCTATCAGTTTGATGAAACACATGTAATGGTATGAAACAGATTAACAATTGTGTTTCATGCCAGTACATTTTTCCTGTCTACTTGATGATATCGGGTGATGAACAAAGCAGAAATGCTCACGATGCATTATTTTGAACATAGTAATTTTATTTGGCTAACTAGCTGACATGTCAGTTAAATTGAAGCACATTTGCTAAGTTTAGCATTTTATTTTTTCTGTCTGTATTGTAATTTAAGAAAGATTACCTGGCCCTTTAGTCTTGAAGAGTAAATTGCTCTGTGCATATTTGTATCACAAGCAATAAAGATTTTCTCTATATCAGTAGTGTCGGTTCACTTGCTTGAGGAATTAAATGTTTCATAATAGCATTGTTTTCATCTGTACTTTTTTTTTTTATGCCAAGAGCTGATGTTACCAAGCAAATGGATTGTTGCCATTTTATTGGTCACATATAAGGTGTGGCAATAAAGTTCCTGGACTGGTGCTGTTGCACTCATGTTCCTTGAGTTTGAAAATAAACAGAAGTGAAGTGGTATGTTGTACTTCAAACTTCCTCCAACAGATGATGGTACAGAGTTTGTCCACTAGGCTAACATTTTACAAGTAACAACCAGTTTTGTTAGTAGCATTAAGTGATCTGTGTCACGATTTTGTAATGGAGCAATGAACAAATATCAAATTTTGCTTTAAACTGAGAAAATCTGCAACGGAAACGTATGAAATGTTAAAAACTGTTTATCGTGATGAAACCTTAAGTCATACCAGTGTATTTGAATGGTATAAGAAGTTCAAAGACCAATGTGAGGATCTCTGTCCTCATTTCAAAGACCTCTTGAAATGATGGCAGAGTTGCAAAGGTTTAGGAAATTGTGGCAAAAGATTGTCATTTGACCCTCAGAACAATGGCTGTGCAAAAGATCTGTGCAAAATCTATGCTGCATAGCCTCATGGAGGAGCAGAAGCAATGAAGAGTATCATCATGCAAAGACTTGTCAAGATAATCCTAATTTCCTTGACTGTATTGTCACTGGAGAATAGTGTTGAATGTTTCAGTATGACCCAGAGACAAAGCATCAGAGCATGCAGTGGACCAAAATCATCACCAAGGCCTGAAACGTTTCGTTTACAGAAGTTCAGGATCAAGATGATGCTGAATATATTTTTTGACAAACAGTGTGGTTCACAAGGAATTTATACTTGAAGGGAAGAGAGTCAATGCTGTGTTCTGTGTACAGATGCTTCAAAGATTATTGAAGTGTATTTCCTGGATAAGGCTGCAATATCGAGGGGAAAAGGCAGCTAGTCCTTGTTGCACGACATTGCCCTTGCCCATTCACACTTGTTTTGAAGACTTCTGATGAAACATGGCATTGTACAGATCAATCATCCACTCTACTCTCCCAATCTAGCACCAGCAGACTTCTTCCTCTTTCTTAAGGTGGAAACTGCCTTCAAAGGAAAGAGATTTCAGAATGTTGAGAACATAAAGAAATTCATAACCACTGAACTGAACATCATCTCTTTGGAAGCCTTCACTGACAAACTTTTAGAACAGTGTAATAACTTCAATCAGGTGGTGATTACTTTGAATAAAAATAAAACCATTTTTGAGCTCCTTCACTTTGTGTTCTTTTTATTACACCAGTCTGGGAACTTTATTGCCACACTTCATATTCATAAATAATTTATTTCTTGGAATTTGTGGATAAAAGTATCATGCTCATAGTAAAAGAATGTGAACTGAATGAGCAGGTGATGTATGCATACTGTTCTATTTTCATATCTTTAGCACTTCATGCAGCTGCTATTCAAGGGAATACAAGTACTATAGAGCTGTTGTTGGAATTAGGAATTCTTATAGATGTTATAGATAAATCTGGCATGACTCCGTTTATGCAAGCCTGTGAAATGGGAAGAGCTAAAGCAGCTCAGCTGTTGTTAGAAAGAGGTGCAGCCATAGGCAGTAAAGATGTTAATGGGTGCACTTGTATTCATTGGTAAGTTTTAAATGATCATGCCCTCTTCATCCTTTTTCTGTTTTTTGTTTTTTACATAATGTATACACTGTTATGACTGTTTCATCCTTTTCTGTTATCTGTTTTTTGCATAATGTACATTTACACAGATGCTATATTTTGTCATTGAATCGGTCAAAATTTTTAATCAAATCTGAACCACTAATTATGTGGCTGATGTAATGAGTAGGTTAACTTCATGCAGCTGTAACATCTGTAACTTAAATTTTTAATACTTGAAATCAGTGAAGTCAGTTTATTTTACTGGTCAAATATCCCTGACTTTCCCATATATTTTAAAATAATAATTCGTTTTTCATGTGTCAGATTTTGCTTCCCAACGAAGAATTACTGAGAGGATGGCATGATATTGCATTATTTTATTTTTTTTTTCACAGGTTTTATTTGACTTATTATTTTATTTTATTTATTTATTTTTTTGGCTGATGCGAAAAGTTCACTTCCTTCTTTAAAGTTCACTTTAAAAATGTGGAAGATGCTGTTACAAATTCTACAGGTAGAATTTGTAATAATCCGAAAGAATCTGCTTTCTCTATGAAGATTTCAAATTTCTTGATGTGGATGGAGCAGTGTGTGCAGAAGTTATTTGCACAATGAACAAAATAATGACTCATTTTTCAGATTGCACAGCCACAAACCCTTCTGATTTATTTCTCATTATGTTTCCAGATAGTGTAATTGCTAAATGAAGAAAAATAAATTGGCAAATGTTGTCACTTTTTACTTTTGAATAGGTCCTTTCTTTCAAGATCAGTTATGTGAACAACTGAAGAACTGTAACTTCACTGTTTCATTTGAAGAAAGTCTCAATGAAGTGCATTAAAAGGACAAATGGATATTATTGTATGATATTGGAATAATATTTCAAATATTTCTACAAGGTACTTAATATATTTTTTGGACCATTCCACAGCTTTGGACTAGTTTGATTATTTCCATTCTACATTTATTGTCTTTCATTAACAAAAGTAATATACAGGGTGTCTCAAAAATATTGGTACAAACGTTTAGGGGAGGTAGGTAACATCTAAAGGAATGTGAATCGTATAGGAACCCATAACCGGAAACGTCGCCGTAAGTCGGTAGATGGCGCGGTAGTCGCCGCACGAAGAGCATGCATCGATATACGAATTGTGAGCTGGCAGACATGTACATAGTGTATGGATTAGCAGAGGGAAATGGATGAGCCGCTCATCGAATTTATGGAGAACACTTCCCAGATGGACATGTACCGGACCACTGTTTGTTTGCGCGTGTGCATCAAAATTTGTGCAATTATGGGTCATTTAGAGGTAACAGGAGTAGTGCGGGCAGACCACATTCGACGCGAACTCCTGCCATGGAAGAAAGTGTGTTGAATGCCGTCCAGAATAATCCTACTACCAGCACACGTGCTGTTGCCTCTGCCTTAGGAGTGTCTCGTTGCAGTGTACAGCGTGTCTGGCACGACAATTCCTTACACAACTTTCATCTCCAAGGCGCCTCCGTAGCCAGATGGGAAGGAGCAGCAGCGCATAGCACACGCTTCTTGATTAGACCGGGGTTCGAGCCCGTCACCACCAAATACGGAGGATGCGGAAAGGTCAGGGAATGACCACCCTATATCCCGGAGCAATATGGCCTTAGTTGCTAATGCTCCTAAAAACCAAACAACAAACAACAAACAAAACAACTTTCATCTCCAAAGGGTTCAGTTACTGCTCCCCCAAGATCATCCTACACGTGTGGCTTTTGTGCAGTGGTTTCTCCAAGAAAGTGTAGGCACCTCCGTAGCCAGGTGGGAAGGAGCAGCAGTGCGCAGCACACACTTCTTGATTAGACCGGGATTCGAGCCCGTCACCACCAAATACAGAGGATGCGGAAAGGTCAGGGAATGACCACCGCATATCCCGGAGCAATATGGCCTTAGTTGCTAATGCTCCTAAAAACCAAATAACAAAGAAACGAGAAAGTGTTCAAGACTTGAATTTTCCAGCCTATGTTTTGGTTGCGGATGAGGCTTATTTCACTCGGGAAGGCTTATTCAATCAGCACAATGCTCATGTGTGGGCTCACGACAACCCACATGGTGTGCGCCCCAATGTGGCACAACATCGCTTCGCAATAAATGTGTGGGCAGGTGGTATGGTCAGTGACTGCTTAGTCGGCCCATACCTGTTACCATCCCGCATGAACTCTGCTAAATATCGGATCTTTCTTGAACAAGTTCTACCAGGGTTACTTGACGATGTTCCAGCAAATGTGAGATGCAACATTTGGTTTCAACATGACGGGGCGCCTGCCCATTATGAAAGGTGTTCATGACCATTTGAACAGGCGTTTTGGGCGTCGATGGATTGGCCGCGGTGGACCCGTTTCTTGGCCCCCACGCTCACCTGATTTATCGAGCCTTGATTTCTTTCTGTGGGGGGGCCCTCAAATCTGTCGTGTATGAATCGCCCGTGGAGACGGAAATGGATCTCGTGGCGAGACTCGTCTGCACTGCGGCTACTGTCAAAGAAACTCTAGGTGTGTTCAACCGTGTCCGCCAATCCATGCTGCGTCGGCGTCACGCATGCATCGTGTCTCATGGTGAAACCTTCGTGCATCTGTTGTAACATCATGAAATGCATCCATCTCGTACTCCATTGTTAATATTATGTCAAATAAATGTTTGCCACTAATTACTGTCTTGTGTTATTTCTGCTTCTTGTGCCTCTTCTGCTACTTTCCCGTGACGTTTCCGGTTATGGGTTCCTATGTGATTCATATTCCTTTAGATGTTACCTACTTCCCCTAAACGTTTGTACCAATATTTTTGAGACACCCTGTAAAGCAATTTAAACAATGAAATTCTTTGTACAGCCCAAATGCGATAAATTCTTGATCAACCTAAAAGCTTGCATTAAAGTGATAAATCTGATATAAATTAACCAGAAATGTTTGAAACAGATACTTGGTTACTTTACCTAGTTGATGGAGCTTTTAAAAGAGTGCTGGCTAAAAGTGAGTGGCAGGTACCAAAATTTCTCTGATATTTATATTTCCTATTTAAGACTTTCCATCAAGGGGATCAGACTTTAAATATCATTCTGGTTTCTCAAGTTTTGTGAAATCAAATTGGAAAATTGGAAAGTTGGAAAATTCTAGTATGTGTGAGCATTGGAAATGATACATCATATAAAAAATATGTAGAAGGCAAAGCCTAGTCCTCCAGCAATAGAAAAGGTCAGGAAAGTGCAGAATGCTCTGAACAATAAACTTGTTACAGAAAAGTTATAATTTTTACATTCAGTCAGTTGCCCTGTAGCTGAAGCCTTTTCAGACTAAATATCAATCAAATAATCCCTTGTTGCCGTTTCTCTATAGAGATCTTTACAAAGCAATCAACAATCAGTTTGTAAATATAGATATTATATCTCATGCTTGCAGTAAGAGCTTATTACTGTGGACATGATAAATTTAAATAATTTCAAGCTGGTTCACCATCATAACATTGATTTTGGAATTTCTGTACATCTGAAGCTTGAGTAAGGAAGAAATGCTTGTTTTAAAGAAAGAATATGGAGAGTTTTTGAAAACTATATTTAAAATGTATTCAGCAGCATAATATAGTGAAATGGGCTACATGCATTTCACTTCATATTATGTTCAGCTTATCAGTGAAGGTTTCTTGAGTATCTGTAGCATTGGGATATTTCATAGAGAAACATTGTCTCCAGGAGTTGCAGAGCTAGTAAAACATAATTTAAAATGGAGGAGGGGGTTGAAGAACATAATGGTGAGGGTAGGGATAAATTGGTTATCTCTTCTTAATTTAACTATCCATTAAGTAACCATTTCAGTGGTCTTTGCCATCTTCTTCCATGATAAAAATATATAAATTTAATGATAAAATTATGAACTCTGTTATTGTTGATTGGAACTGACTGGTGGTTTCTTCCCGTAAATTCTAACTGAGGCTGCTGAGTGGGGCAGAATAACTGTTGTGAGTTGGTTTCCTCTAATTTCAAACATGGAGTCATGGATACCCTGCCAGTGTTCCTGTTGATGGTTTTGCTGTAATTATTCAGCAAAACCATCACCAGTCAGCAGACAATGTCCAATGGAAAACATGGTTTAAACACTCTCTCTCCTTACTCTGAGAATTGTTCATGGTAAAGTATCTGCTGCTGTGATGGCTTGCAAACTTTAGAAATTACTAAAATGGATGGATACCCTGCCTGAAGCAGAAAGAGATACTTCAGGTAAAGGAAAGGAAGGAAACTATATATAAAGCAAATACAGATAAAGATGAACATAAGAAAGCAGCAAGAGAATTAGTTTATGAAAATGAAGATAAGACAATTGATTGCACAAAAGAAGAAATTCAGTCATTGGATGATGCCGCTTTTCAGTTGAATAAAAATCATAGTAATTGTTGTTTATAGTGTAAATATTGCATGATATGCAATGCATATTTCTATATATAAAAATAAAAAATAAAAATAAAAAAAGCAACTGGGGAATATTTTTTCCCCATAAGACTTTAGGGAGGGCATTCCTTCTTTTATGCCAGCAATTTAAACAATGAAATTTTTTGAAGAGAATGTAAAGGTAATGAAAAAGTAATGAATTTCTGTTTTCAAAGGTTACAAATAGTGTAAATTTATCAAATATCGATAAGTTGCACTATTTACAAAAGGAAATTCAGTAATGATGTGGCCAAAGTGACAGAACACTACTGCAAGAAAAGTAGTCACAAATGGTGTAATTAATGGTAGATTGACATAATGTAGCAAGAAAATTGATTCCTGAGAGAGTATTATGGACAAGTTGACAGTCCAACTAAGACTTAAAAACAAGCTGAAATGGTTGCATTTCAGCTTGTTTCTGACAGCTGTTTAGCAACTAATGACAAACAGAAAACCCAAATTTATTTCAGGAATGAAGCAAAATCTAAACATTACTTGCTGTGAGACCAGGAAGGGCTATAATTTTATATTTATAATATTAAATATTTATGTGGCATGTATGACACTGTGCCATGGATGTGTAGCATTAGCTCATACCTTTAGTCAAATTCTCTTTATTATATTGATGTATACAGGGTGTCTCAAAAATATTGGTAAAAACGTTTAGGGGAGGTAGGTAACATCTAAAGGAATGTGAATCGCATAGGAACCCATAACCGGAAATGTAACTGTAAGTCGGTACATGGCGCTGTTCATCAGTTCGTGAGAGGAAAAAATTTCTGGTTTACTCATTCAAGCAGTAGTCGCCGCACGAAGAGCATGCATTGATATACGAACTGTGAGCTGGCAGACATGCACCTAGTGTATGGATTAGCAGAGGGCAATGGACGAGCCACTCAATGAATTTATGGAGAATGCTTCCCAAACAGACAGACATGTACTGGACCACCGTTTGTTTGCGTGTGTGCATCAAAATTTGTGCGATTATGGGTCATTTAGAGGTAACAGGAGTAGTGCGGGCAGACCACGTTCAACGCGAACTCTCGCCATGGAAGAAAGTGTGTTGAATGCCGTCCAGAATAATCCTACTACCAGCACACGTGCCGTTGCCTCTGTCTTAGGAGTGTCTCATTGCAGTGTACAGCGTGTTTGGCACGACGATTCTTTACACCCCTTTCATATCCAAAGGGTTCAGTTACTGCTTCCCCAAGATCATCCTGCACATGTGGCTTTTGCGCAGTGGTTTCTCCAAGAAAGTGTTCAAGACTTGAATTTTCCAGCCTATGTTTTGGTCACGGATGAGGCTTATTTCACTCGGGAAGGCTTATTCAATTAGCACAATGTTCATGTGTGGGCTCACGACAACTCACACGGTGTGCGCCCCCACGCTGCGCACAACATCGCTTCGCAATAAATGTGTGAGCAGGTATGGTCGGTGACTGCTTAGTCGACCCATACTTGTTACCATCCCCCATGAACTCCGCTAAATATCGGATCTTTCTTGAACAAGTTCTACCAGGGTTACTTGACGATGTTTCAGCAAATGTGAGACGCAACATTTGGTTTCAACATGACTGGGCGCCTGCCCATTATGGAAGGTGTGTTCGTAACCATTTGAACAGGCATTTTGGGCATCGATGGATTGGCCGTGGTGGACCCGTTGCCTGCCCCCACGCTCACCTGATTTATCGAGCCTTGATTTCTTTCTGTGGGGGGGCCCCTCAAATCTATCGTGTATGGATCGCCTGTGGAGACAGAAATGGATCTCGTGGCGAGACTCATCTGCGCTGCTGCTACAGTCAAAGAAACTCCAGGTGTGTTCGACCGTGTCCACCAATCCATGCTGCGTCGGTGTCACGCATGCATCGCATCTCATGGTGGAACCTTCGAGCATCTGTTGTAACATCATGAAATGCATCCATCTCATACTCCATTGTTAATATTATGTCAAATAAATGTTTGCCACTGATTACTGTCTTGTGTCATTTCTGCTTTTTGTGCCTCTGCTACTACTTTCCCGTGACGTTTCCGGTTATGGGTTCCTATGCGATTCACATTCCTTTAGATGTTACCTACCTCCCCTAAATGTTTGTACCAATATTTTTGAGACACCCTGTATAATGAAGGAAGGAATATAATGAATATATATTCCTTTCTTTTCCTAATTTTTCTCCTTATCAGTCAACTGAGTTATCTAATGCTTGAATAATATACATATATTTATATTAATAGAAAAATTATATTTCTATTAATTTAAGGGCAGCTATGGGAGGACATGCTTATATTTGTCAAATTCTACTACAGTATGGATGTTCTGCTGATACTCAAGATTCTTTTGGGTAAGATATATCACTTTAAAAATTTTATCTACATATCAGTATTTTGAAGTTTTCATTTTTCATCAGATGTAAGGAAAGACATGCTCAAAGAATTGAAAATTGTATAGCATCTAAAACTTTTGTAAACAAGATGTAGCTTAAAAAAGCTCATTATGGTAAAAATAAATGTAATTTACGTGTTTCATTATTTTATGTTTTGTTTATACTCTGGCATGATCACTAGGTCAGATGAGTTTACAACTAATTATTTTGATAATGAATACAGTTGCACTGTATTTAGCATTTTCCTGGGATTGAACCATGATCAACTCAAATGTGTGTGCTATTATGGTCCTGTTTTGACCACTCAGCTACGTCAGACCTTATATGCTGAGTTATTGAAATTTATTGGCACTATTGAATGAGCATATTTTATGCAAATGGTTGGTTATCCAGTATTGTAGAGGGTAGTGTGGTAAAACATAAATATATGAAGCTGCAGAAAACAGAGGTACCATTTACAATCACTAGGTCAGACCCTAGCAAATTTGAACAGGGGAGAGATGCTGTAGGGCAGGATTTAACATATTAGAGTTTTAGAGCATTTGAGAGCATTTGAGCATTCTGAACAGCACTGTCTCTAATGTCATATGCAAATAGAAGGAAACTGGTAATAGTGCTAAAATTTAACATTGATGAGGGAACCATGTATTTTTTAACATCATAATAATTGTCTGTGTTGTTGAAATGAGGAAGTTAAAATAGCAGTTGTCCATGCATGTTCTGTATGCAGAGTGTTGCATCATTGGGTTCTGTAGACAAGCCAGTTATTAATTACTGGAATAAGTTGCTTAGGATGGCTGAGATTGGCAGCTTATGAAAATTTTAAGTTCTGCTGGATAGGTATCCACATCAAGAGGGAGTCAGATAGGGTATTTTATTTTATTAGTTATTTTTATTTTATTTTATTTTATTTTGCTAGCTGTTGTAGCAAAATCATTGGGCTTCCTTGTACTATCTTGCTAATACTAATACTATATATGGTAATAAAATACAACTAACTCCTTGACTTAGGGTAGCCTTAGCATTGCCCACTACATACAGAATACTTAAATTTCCTTCAGTTACAACTAACAGAGTAATGGCAAGAAGATTATTCACTAGCTAATCTAGAAGCCTCCTAATGCATTAGTAGTAGGAGATGCTGAGATAGTAGGGAAGCAAGAGATCTAAAACTAATTTTTGCCCCTTTGCCTATAAATCAAAGAGTTATAAAAAAATCTGTGTACTATTTTTTGTTTTCATATAACAAGTTTATGTATTTTACAGTTACAGTTAGTTGTGAGGATAGGCTGTTATATTTATCCATGGTATCACAATTTAAGTTGTATAGATTAAATGTGAACAGTGTTTGCCAATTAAGTATTACAGCTGAATTTTTTGCCAACCTCATAACCTATCACTGATAAGCTATGGAAATAGTCCTAACTTATCCTGACATGCCTATAAAATGCAGTGTGCAGTGATTTTTTAAAATTTTTTTCTTTATCAGGAAGAAAAGTGGTTTTGTCAGGGTGTGTGGACTTCATGACCATAGGCTAAAGTTTAACTTAAAACTAAACAACAAATTTTTTGTGGAGGTAGCAGTAATTGAATATGTGAATTCTTCCTTCTGACAACAAGCTAATGCAAATATGCTAACTACAGATAAAAATTATACCACTCCTACTGTAAGATACTTTATAGAGTTATTGGATAAACAAAGAATAAATTTCACAGATGCAAGGCTAGAAATGACGATTTAAGAATACCTTAATATTAAAGCTATTTGGGCTGCCATAGTTGAGTGGTCAGGTGCATTGGTACAGAAATATGCATGTGTAAGTGACATTTGTTCAGACTCACATTAATGTTAAATATGGTTAAATATGGTATTGTATTCTCCATCTGGTGAACTCTTTATGTGGTTGTCCCAGAGTATAAACAAAAAATTAATTTTATTTTGCTTGCAAATTTTGCTTTGTTTTGATAATTCTTGTTCACTTCATCATATACATCAAACTTGGAAAAATAAGTTTTCCATCTTATCTATTTTCAGGAAAACAGCATTACATTATGCAAGCTTCAAAGGTTATATTAATTGTATGTCTGTTCTCTTGGAGAATGGAGCCAATCCATATGTTCCTGATAATGAGGTGAGTAGTAAATTAAATTGGACCAATTTAGATTCTGTTTTTCTGACTGATATTGATTTTCTTTCTCCCTTAAATTTTTATTTTATATCTACTAGGGTAATTCAAAAAATAAGTTACACTTACCACTGTAGCCCAAGAGACATTTATTGAGGTATGTAATATTATGCGATAGAAAGCACATGCCTTGCACTACTTTTCCACATAGTCACCGAGTTGGTGTAAATACTTCTCGGAACGTGTGACTAAACGTTCAATTCCCTGATGATAAAAATCCACTCCTTGGTCATTCAGCCACCTTCAAACTGCTGTTTGCACCTGCTCATTGTTTGCAAATCGTTGTCTCCCTAGATATTCTTTCAGTTTGCCGAAGATAGTCACAAAGTGAAAGATTGGGACTGTACGGCGGATATTGCCGTACAATTCTGTGCAACCACTTTCAAATTGCTGGCACCACTTCACTATGGCTGGACGCAACATTGCATTTTCCCCATACACCGCCGTTATTTCACAATGAATCTTGCAACAATTCAGATATTTCACCTACAAAAATCGTACTATCCTGCGTACCTCAAACTTGGAGTAACATTCTGGCTGACGTGCCATTATGAATGCTTGCTCCTACACAACTGTTACCGTGATGTCAACGAAACTCACCTACCGGGGGGGGGGGGGGGGGCGCAATATGAACTCCGTTCTGTGCAGGTGGCACATTTGTTGCGCAATTATACCAAGAGATGGCAGCAGGTGTAACTTATTTTTTGAAATCCCCTCGTATAATATGAAAATACATGGTGTCCACAAATGATTACCCCGATTACATTTTGTTACAAAAATTTTATTACTATTGGGAGGTTAACAAAATTTAACCAAATTGTACGCTAATATTAAAAGTTTTTATCAATACATCAATATGATGATGTATTGATTAAACTGCTGTTGCCGCTAGTAGCACTGTTGCATCTATTCATTCAAGATGCTGTCTGTACAAGAGAAAGCTCAGTGTGTTGTTTGGTTAGCTGAAACAAAATCTCCTGGGACTGTGCAGAGAATGTTTAGAACCAAGTATAGTAGAAATCCTCCAGATGTAAAGCTTATTAATTAAATCGTGGATGGAAAAGTTTTTGGCAACCGGGTCAGTTAAGAAATGGAAAAGAATTAGCAGACCGTCTGTTTCCGAAGAAACAGTGGGTGCAATTCAAGATGCTTTTACGCGATCACCTAGTAAACCCGTGTGACAAGCTTCACAGCAGTTACAAGTACCAAAGTCTACTGTGCACAAAGTATTATGGAAACATCTAAAGCTATATGCCTACAAAGTTCAGATACTTTAACAGTTGACACCAAACGATCATCATAAATGTGAGGAATTTGCTAACCTCGTATTGAATAAAATTGACGAGGATAATTAGTTTTTGCAGCAGAACGTTTGTTTTTCGGATGAGGCTTCATTTCATGTTAGTTATGTAGTCAATAGACACAATGTGCATATTAAGGGAACAGAAAATCCACAGGTGGTAAGAGAGCATATTCGTAACAGGGCCAAATTCAATGTGTGGTGTGCCCTATTACATGATTACATTATTGGACCTTTCTTCTTCCACGAAAACATGATTAGTGTGAACATGTTTTTAGACATGCTCATTAATTACGCTATACCCCAATTGGAACAGAAGCAGCCTACTGCTATCTTTCAGCTGGATGGAGCACTCACTCATTGGGCTCAAATTGTTCATGACACTTTGGATAAGACATTTCCAAACCGTTGTATGGGCAGGGATGGACCGATTTTGCGGCCTCCAAGGCCACCAGACATAAATCCATTGGATTTCTTTCTTTGGGGATATGTTAAAGACTTGGTGTAATGGACAGCTGTTCCAGATGTTGAAACATTACGAGAGGAGATTACACTTGCAGTCGAATGCACCACCCCACAGATGTTAGAAAATGTATAGAGGGAGGGAGGGAGGGAGAGAGAGAGATTGAATATCGCCTTGATATTCTACATGCCACAAGAGGCACTCATGTTGAAGTTCTTTAAAGTCCTTATGTATTGATAAAAACATTTAATATTATGTTAGTTATGTAGTCAATAGACACAATGTGCATATTACGGGATCAGAAAATCCACAGGTGATAAGAAAGCATATTCGTAACAGGGCCAAAATCAATGTGTGGTGTGCCCTATTACATGATTACATTATTGGACCTTTCTTCTTCCACGAAAACATGATTAGTGCCAACTTGGGAAGCATTCAAGGAATTAATCGTGGATGCTACTAAATGTTTCATATCTATTAAGAAATATTGTTCAAGGTTTAGGCCTAAATGATTATCTAATGAACTAATGAGACTCGTAACAGAGAAGAAAAATGCATGGGATGCATATAAATTATCAAGCGACTCAGAAGCCTATGGCAGATATAAGCTAGTCTGTAATCAGGTCACAAAGGAGGTTAGGCAGGCGAAGGCAGATTACAAGAAATCCTTGGCAAAAGATGCTAAGAAAAACAGCAAGGATTTCTTTACTTATATAAACTCTTAAAGGAAGGGAATGAATCTGATTTGTCCACTTGACATCGATGGTTCGACTGTTGATGATCCTGCTCAGATAGCAAACAAACTGAATGAGCATTCTGCATCTACATTCACACATGAGGAATTATTAAGGTTTGAAAATGGCAGAAGGTTATCAAATTGTAGCAGGATACTTAATGATTTTGTAATAACTGAGAGCAAAGTGGAGGAGAAATTGTTGAAGTTAAACATAAGAAAAGCACCTGGGGTGGATGGGATCTATCCAGTTATATTAGAGGAGGCGGCAAAGCAACTAAGCAAACCCTTAGCCATAATTATGAGAGCATCCTTGGACTCAGTGGAGGTTCCCACGGACTGGAGATGTGCAAATGTATCCCCAATTCACAAAGGGGGATCGAAGGGTGACACGAGTAATTACAGCCCAGTTAGTTTAACTTCTGTTCTGGGTAAAATAATGGAGTCACTGGTTAAAGATGCATTGCATGATCATCTAGACAAGACTGCAGCAATAATTCCGACACAGCATGGGTTTGTTAAGGGAAAGTCTTGTCTGACAAATTTGATAGGATATTATGATGTGGTTACAAAGGAACTGGATGCAAAAAATAATTTTGATATCATATATTTGGATTTCAGGAAAGCTTTTGACACTGTTGCGCATCGAAGACTATTGTACAAATTGGAGCAGAATGGTATTAAGGGTAAGTTGCTACAATGGATAAAAGGATTGTTAAGTGGGAGAAGACAGAGGGTGGTAATCAATGGGTGCTGCTCTTCTTGGACTAATGTTATCAGTGGAGTCCCACAGGGTTCGGTGTTGGGTCCACTGTTGTTTTTTATATTTATCAATGATATTGATGAAGGTATATCAGGCTTAGTGTCGAAGTTTGCAGATGATACAAAGGTTGGCAGGGTTGTTAATGACAGTAATGGCAGTGTGCTACTGCAACAGGATCTAGATAATTTGGGCAGATGGGCTAAGAAGTGGCAACTGAAGTTTAACCTTGACAAATACAAAATACTGCATATAGGTAGAAGTAACCCCAGAGAAACATACCAACTGTGTGGTACTACACTTAAGGTGGTAGAAAATGAAAAAGACCTGGGAGTAATTGTGCAGTCAGATATGAAGTTTTCTGAGCAATGCAGACAGGCTGCCAGGGCAGGTCATGGAGTTTTGTCAATGATATATAGGAATTTTGCTAGCAGGGAGAAGGAGGTGATTGTCCCTCTGTATAAGGCAATGGTCAGGCCACGCCTTGAGTACTGCGTACAGGTCTGGAGCCTCATTTTAGGAAGAATGTAGATTTACTTGAGCGTGTACAGAGAAGGGCAACAAAATTGGTGAGGGGAATGAAGAGATCCTCTTACCAAGAGAGGCATAAGTTCTGCAAATTGCAGTGGCTGGAGACTAGGCACCTGTGCGGTGATCTGATTGAGGTGTATAAGGCCTTGAATGGGTTGAGCACGCTGAATTCTGATGGGATCCTTCCACTTGTTCAGATTACGAACCTAACGGGGCATAAAATCAAATTAAGAAAAGACAGATGTAGAATAGATGTGCGGAAATTTGCCTTTAGTCAGCGGGTGGTTAATTGCTGGAACAAACTTCCATCTGTCGTAGGAACTGGACAGGCATTTGGAGGGAATGGTGTGTTTTTTTTTTTTTTTTTTTTTTTTGGCTGATGCTGCATAAGCTCATACACTTGCTTTCTTGCATCACATGGCACTACTACTACTATTAGCGTACAATTTGGTTAAATTTTGTTAACCTCCCAATAGTAATAAAATTTTTGTAACAAAATGTAATCAGGGTAATCATTTGTGGACACCCTGTATATTACATTTGGTCATTGCTTATGTGTATCACCTCAGTTAATACGAGAAATTTTGCTTTACGTGAAAACGTAATAAAATAAGTAGAATGGTTTGAGACATTTGCATACAGACAATTGTCAGTGTTTATATTTATTCAGTTTCAATTAAATTATTCTTCATGATAGTATAATGAGTGTGACACTCCCTTGTGGAAGGCAAGGCTTAGAATTCACTAGCAACTGGAGGAATTCTTAAAGGTCTTTTCAGTTGAGGAAGGTCTTTTTCAGAATGTGTGCATAATCGATGGCTGTATTTACAAACAACTGCAACCAATTTACTTTCATTTGTATGGTTTGTTTTTGGCATCAATTAGATCATAAGGTACCACTTCACATATCTTTGTTAGCATTAGCATTAGTAGAGGCATATGATGCAAGAAAGCAAGCTTATATAGCATCAGCCAAAAAAAAAAAAAAAAGACCTTCCCATTTCAGAGAGTGGTGTTTCCCACTTTTAGTTATCATAGGCATTTTCAGTTGATGTAACATATAAATCATTTTCAGTTGATGTAACACAACGTTGTGTTTATTATGTGTGGAAGTTTGCCTTTAGCCAGCGTGTGGTTGATTGCTGGAACAAAATTCTATCTGTCATTGTAGAGTTGACAGCTTAAATAAATTCAAGGCAAAACTAGACAAACATTTGGACCGAATGGATAGGTGGAATGGGAAGGGGTTTTTTTTTGGCTGATGCTATGTAAGCTTGTTTTCTTGGATCATATGCCTCTACTAATGCTAATGCTAACAAAGATATGTGAAGTGGTACCTATGATCTAATTGATGCACCAAAAACAAACCTTACAAATGAAAGTAAATTGGTTGTAGTTGTTTGTAAATACAGACATTGATCGTGCACACATTGACAACTGGCATTGTTACTATGCTAGTTTATCCTATAAAGCGACAGTTATATGAACTCTTAGAGTGTAGTTTTTTTATTATGTTTAAAATTTACTGTAGTATTTTAAATGATTCATTTGATTTGACTTTTTGAAAATTTTCCTCTCTCTTTTTCTGTCTATCTACCAGTATACAGAAATACTGGGAGGGAGGGAGCAGTGTAATGACCACAGCATGATACTTTACCTCATCATCAGATTGAAAATTCCTAGTTTCAGACATTCTGAGATTTGCACAAATGTTCTTCATTTAATTTAAACTGCAATGTCAGTTTGAACAAAGTTTTATTCAGGTTTATCATGCCACCGCATATCCTGGAGCAATATGGCCTAAGTTGCTAATGCTCCTAAAAACCAAATAACAAACAACAACAAACAACAAAAACGTTTATCATGCCAAAAAAAAAATTCATCTCTTTTCGTCAAAATTGATTAGAACTTTTATGTTTTCAAAAGAAATATTTTTCATAGCAGGTTGTTTAGCTGTTGCACTTTTTTTTTTTTTTTTCCAGAATACTTTGATTGTGGGAGGGGGAGAAATTTCTTATATGGAGTTATTGGTATGTTATTTAGAGTTTTCTTTTGTGCATACCTTTTAGTTTATATCATGATTTATTTTTTAGGGGAAGAGTCCTCTTCATTGGGCTTGTACCAAAGAAAACCTAGATGCCGTAAAGTTGCTGTGCGAATATGATGCTTTTGTCAATTCCATATCCACTGGAGATGAATGGTATATTTTCTCTCATGACATTAAAAAAGAAATTAGGATAATAATACTAAGCCAGAAGGGATGCCTGTGTGTTATTGATGCAAAGAGTGTGAGAAGATTAAGCACAAATTCAGCATTCTGATAGGTGAATATGATAGCTTGAAGAACAGAGTTTATGCCTTTGAAGGAATTAAAATGAGGGATCCATCAAGCATTCAACTGCCTAATGCAGTGCTTGAATTTATACTCGTGCATCAGGCAACACAGCGGAATCCCCAATGGCAGAATGTGCTGGTCTCACAGGAAGCTATTCTCAGTAACTCTTTTGCCAGGGAAATGGGAAATATATTGTACAAAAAAGGATAGGTGGAATAGGACCAGGATATGTCTGCCAGGGGCTAAAGTTAATGATATTATAGAATGGTTTCATATTTTAAGGGCACGAAAGACAATATTGTTGTACATGTTGCTGCTGATGATATTAAGAATAGGAGACTGCAGAAGTTTATTAACAGGTATAGGGAAATGTTCAGAAAAGGCTACAAGTTTGGATTAAATTTGAAAGTGTTTGAAATTTTGCCAAGATGTGACAAGAGATAGTACCTGATGAGAGCCTTGTCAGTCAGTTCAGTCCCGGAGAGATTGTGCAAGCCTCGTTGGATAGAAAATTTCTCAGCATAGTCTGTACATGTAAACAGGCAAGAATATTTTTAGAGATGGGATACACTTAAATAAAGGGTGCAAGGATATTTGCTGATGCTATTGAGGCAGTGTTAGGTGGGTCAGATAATTGCTAGTTTAGCGGGAAATACACAGACTAATAGTTTAACAGCAGCCACTAGCAGAGATGAAATCGATTCTTGTAGTGCTTCTATTGGGACATGCAGCAATATGAAAGCAGAAGTGTGGGGGGGGGAGATTACATTGTGTGCAGGGATAATCCTCATGGAAAAGCAAATATGTTGTCTGTTGTTAGGATTACTGTGATCAAAAATGTGTGCACGTGTACTTGCTTGTTCATTAATGCAGGAGTATAGTAAACAGATTTGATGGATTTGAAGTATTAGGTAAGTTATCACATGCAGACATTGTAGGAATATTAGAAACAAGACAGAGGATGTAGAATTTGAATATGGGGAATACAATATGTACAGAAAGGACAGATAGGGTGGGAGGTGGGGGAGAGTTGTGCACCCAGTTCTTGTGGGCTGTCAGTGTAATATTGGGTCAATTTGGTGTGACATAAGTACCGAGAAAACAAAAATGAGAGTAGGAGTATGTTGCAGGCCAAATGATTGTGATGAATATAATTAACTTCTATACCAGACAAAATAGAGTGGGCCAATAAATCGGAATGTCTTATCATGGGGGATTTTAACTTTGTAGATATTTATAGGAACTTGTGGGTTGGTCATTAACACAGTAGCTAATATTAGGGAAATAAACTTAAACTTCAAGGATATGTCAGGGTAGTGAACTATACAACAGAACTTACTCTAACAATGTACAGTGATGTTAGGTGTTGTTAATAAAATGAGTGAATTTGAACTCCTGGGTAGGACAGCTAATGCTGCCGTAACCAGTAGTTCAGAATAAGGCTAACAGAAATGTGGTGTCACCCAGAAATAGAGGATGATGATTTTCTTTATTGGTATGTATATTGCATTTATGAAGTGTGGGAGTTATATTTATCAAAAGCAGACTGAATGTGATAAAGGCCTTTTCAGATTCAGAAATTACACATTCCAACAGAGAATATATGGTGTGAGGTAATTGAAAGTAAAGGAAAAATGAGAGTTGGGGTATACAACAGACCAGAAGATTGTACAGAGTATGACTAGTGCCTCAATGTGCAGATGGAATGAGTGAGCTGGTGTTATGAATACCATATTATGGGTAATTTCAGTTTGTCCCTTACAGTTTGGAGCATGTGGGAAGAAACTTACCAGGTAGAGACAAAATTTTTGTAAATAAACTAGATGACGATTATTTATATCAGGATATTAGAGAAAATTTTAAAGGTAAGAATATTCTAGACCTGAACATCACCCATGAACCAGATGACATCATAAAGGCTCACAGTACAGCATTCATTAACAAGAAGTGAACACACAGTTGGAAGATAAAGAAAGAGGTTGCAGTTGTTTAAGGTAAAGGCATGGGCTTTAACTTCAGGAAAAGGCCTATGACAGTTAAAGATACTATGTGACATCATGTCAACTGGTCAGTTAACATAGGAAGGGTGAATAAATTACACAGAACAGATAGTCACAGAATCCATGAATGCACATATATATCATTAAGAAAATACAGCAGTGAGGATGATAAGATGGACGAAACAGAGTTGGCCAGTCTAATAGAGCAGAAAAAGATGGCATGAAAAATTACTGAAACCTATAATAGCTCCAGGTTGATCTATAATAGTGCCACAGTAAAGGTTAGGCTGAAAACGACAAATCACTGGCTAAAAGAGGAAAGAGCACAGACATGGAAATTTTTTTTTAAGGGGGGATGAATACAGAGCTGGACCAGTCTAATAGAACAGAAAAAGATAGCACAAGGTCAGAGAGTGATGAAAAGTACTAAAACCTATAATAGCCCCAAGTTGATCTGCAGTAGTATAACAGAGTTATGTAACATTGCAGTGCATCATGGCAGAATTGAACTAATGTTCAGGAGCTGTCATACATAAGATATAACATGTGTCCACGCATACAGAAAAGGTTAAGTGGAAAAGGTTAAGTATTAGAAATCACTAACTAAGTGGGCAAAGGACAAGGAGATTTTCATGTTTGAATACAAAGAAGAAGTGAATCACATTGGATCATTGTATAATGGGTGTGGAAAAGTCTTAAATAACCTAGCAGATGTTCCTGAGGAATTGAACAGGTAGTTCACATCAATCTTTACAGATTAAAGACCCTTCATAGTGAAGAGAGGTTATGTGGGTGAGGCTGAGCAGTATGAAATTACAGGTTGTTTATCAGAAAAAACAGGGACATGGAATTTTTCTGAAAATAAAAATTCCATGCCGGTGTTTTTAAAGAAAAACTTTTGAGCCTAAAGGCAAGTAAGGCTGTTGTAGTTGATTGTGCATACCCTGTAATTTTGAAGGTGGTGGTGAGTATGAATTTTATGAAGGCATCATTTAACCAGGAGAGATTCCATTGGAAGGTAGAAGTACCAGTGTATTGCCAATATATGAGTGATTCTAAGAGCAAAGTGGGTAATTACAGAGCAGTCAGTCTGACTTCAGTGGTATAGAAAATCATGGAGACAGTGATAAAAAAGTGCAGTACAGGGACATTTAGATAGAAATGAAATTTTAAAGGCTACATAGCCTTTTGTTAAGGGAAAATCATGTTTAACTAACCCGGTAAACTATTTTAAGAGTCACTCATGAACTGGATGTAGGAAATAATTTGATATCATTTATTTGGATTTAGCAAAACATTTTACTCTGTCCCTAATATAATGAGAGGTTACTATATAAGCTGGAACATGTTAGGATTACATATAAGATTTTAAGATAGATTACAGGCAGGAGGCAGAGGATTGTAATTAATAGTTACTCTTCTGGTTGGAATATAGATTTTAGAGGTATCTCTCCACCCCCCAAGAGTCTGGGACTACCATTATTTTAAATTTTTCTTAAATAACATGTAAAAAAATCTTGGTAGAATTCATGGATGGTCAAAAAAATGGCAACTATGTTTTAATGTAAAAAAATGCAAGGTGTTGGTGAATAGCAATCCTGGAATAATTTATACACTCTTTTGAGTTGAATTAAAAGCAGTAGAGGAAGAAAAGGATTTGAAAGTTATAATGCGGACAGATACAAAATTCTCTGAAAGTGTAAACAGGCTGCAAGGAAGGCCCATAGTATCCTGCTTGGTGAGATCTGCAAAAGGGGTGCCTATTGAGGAAAAATTTGAACAGTGTTGTATCTGTAAGCTACGGAGTTAGGCAACCATCACCTTCGGGGGACCTGACTAGGATCTATAAGGGTTTTTTTTTTTTTTTTGGTAGTTGTTGGCGCATCGGCATCTGTGGCCATGATACACCTCCCAAGGTTTTTGCAGTACTTTGATCCAAGCCCGAGGCGGGATTCGAACCCGCGACCTTTGGGTTGCCATTCAGGTACTTTACCCACCCGGCTAGCCCGGTCGGCAATCTATAAGGTGCTGAAAAGGGATAGTGATATGAATGAGGATGAAATTTTTACTGTCATAAATGATTCCAGAACTAGGGGCTGTCAATTCAGATTACAGGGAAAGAGTTTTAGACTGGATTGTTGGAAGTTTTTTTTTTTTTTAGCCACACAATTTTAATTTTCCCAAGCCAGCTTCAATTATGCTGGTGGAGAGTTAAGGCTGACAGCTTGAGGAAATTTAGATGTTAGCTGGATAGTTACCTGTGCAGAGGAAAACAGTTTTTTTTTTAATATATATTTATTTATATTTTAATTTTTATTATTGTTTGTTTTATTTATTTATTTATTGGCATTTATTTATTTATTGGTGTAACAAAAGCCTGTGGCTTCCTTGTACTATGTAGCTGATACTAATGCTAGCTGTTGCAGTAAGTTACTGAAGTAGCATCAGTGATACAAACATTATTTATGCACTAATTTTCACTTTCATTTGTTCAGAATAATAGAATACATAATAAAATGTTTGACATTTTATTATGTATTCTATTATTTTGAACATACTTGCCAATTATTACACATATATATTCTTCAGGTGTACGCCACTGGATTGTGCCTTAAGAGAAGACCTCCATGATGTTGCTAATTTTCTCCGACTACAAGGGGGACTCACAGCTAATGAAATTAGAAACATTGCAGCTATAAAAATACAGGTATTTGTACAATGATGGTAAATTACTGATTCAAGTTTTGATTTTTGCTTTCTCATAATCAATTTATACTTTGTAATTTTAAATTATTATTCTATCTTCTCTTTGCTATATATGTGGAGGGTGATATCTTTGTGTTAGGGTTAAAGTAAAATATTGTTAGGATAAGCAATTTGAAGAGGTCTATACACTGTCTTGAAATATGAGTACATTTTATTTTCAGGCTTGGTTTAGAGGTTACAAAGTCAGGAAAAAACTAAACCTCAGGATTATTCCAACCCAGACTCAGGATACCACTAGGTAAAGAAATTGAAATTAATGTGTAATCATATTACAAGTGAATAGTATTGTCAAATAATTAAATTTAGAAAGTTTATTATTTTAATATATTCAGTAATACATTTTCTTCTCTTTTTGTCCCAATGTGGGTGTTTAATACTGGTCATTCTGTAAGCATAATAACTAGAAAGTGATTTATATGATTATGTGTTCAAAAGTGTTTTTTATTTTATTTAGAATAGAACAGATAAATGTAACATTTAAGTGATGTTTTGGGTAGGTATTGCAGGTGTAAACACATAAAATATCTATTCTGTATGTTGGACTATGGGACAACATTTTGAAATCAGTTAAATAATTGAAAAATTGAAAGGTGTTATTATTAGTGTTTTTCTGATTTCAGTTTAGATAACATGATTGGTTTCCAAGAAGATAGGATATCAAAAGATCTCACTTCAAAGGTGAAAGATAATGATCCATTTTGCACAGAAGAAGAGCCTACATCATTACTTCACAGTGACTCTCTCTTAGTGAATAATAAGCTAACTGATTCGGTGCTAAGGAATTGCACTCAGATGAAGCAACATGGTAGCAAGATACCTGTTGCAGTGTGGAGAATGGATTCAAAATCAAAAACTTTAGAAATACCTCAGTCTTATGATTCAAAGTATTGTTTCTTATGCAACAATGCTGTGGAAGATAACATTGCATCCAAGTGTGCACTATTTCTAAAAGAGAAAGCAGCAGTTGTTATACAAAGAGCTTGGAGAAGGTAAGGAACTATTTAATAAGTACTTTCTCTTTAATTTTAGACCTTAGCAATATATAAATATAAAATGGGTTCAATAGAAACCCATTTGGGGCATAACATTTCTTGAATATTACATCATCATACATCAGTAAGGTAGAAAAACAGTATCTTTTAATCATATTATGCATTTTGAGAGTAGGTGATCAGTTGATGCACAGCAATTGATGATGTGCACTAATTAGGATATGCTATAATTTATTATAGCATATCAATATGCCATTACCGTGTTTTTTTTTTTTTGAGTCCAAAGAACTATTTACTCATAGATGTTGATTACAGGATGCAATGTATGGAAAATCATGTTTTTAAAATATTCGTTTGTCCACATGTAGCGAACCCAGTGACAACTGTTTTGTAGAATACAAGGGGTCTTGGACTGTTCCCAGTACAGTTCAGATCTCTTCCTTGTAATTTACATACTTGAGGCTCTCTCCTAACCTTTTGGAAGTAAGTTTCTGGACCATAGTTTCTGCTTGTCACCTGGAGTGAATTTTTCCAAGCAATTTTGGAAGTTTGTAAAAATTAAAAAACTGCTCATCTATTCTTATTACAGCCATCTCTTCATGTACTTCACAAAACTTACCACTTCCATTTGGTTTGATGCAAGAATGTAAAGAATTAAAAACTAAGAACTAGAAACCCCCCTCCCCCAATGTACAGTGGCAGACAAAAAAACTGCAACACTTGTGAAATTTGCAAATATTGTGTTTTGCACTGCATTGTGGGTTGCAGAAATGTTTGAAATGCATTTGTTAGATGGGATATATATCTCTGTGAATGAAATCCAATAAAAAGACTCCACCTGATATACCTAATTGCCATAAATATCTTCCCAAAGGGTAAAATGCATAATTGATGGAAATATGAGAAATCATGCAAATGGCAATCAAGACAATCAAACATACATTTTATTGCATTTACATATAAAAACTCAAATGACAAGTTAACATAATAGTATTATACACTGTAAATCAGCAAAATAAGTCCTCAATATTTTGTTGTTCCTCCTCGAGCTGCAATTACAGCCTTGCAATGATCTGGCATAGAGTTAATCAACTTCTGGATATAAAAGTTGATTAACTCTATGCCAGATTCTGTGATTCCAAATTTTGTGGTACCACACCCTTACAATACTCTCTTGCAACTGAACCTTACTTGTTGGCTTCTTCTGAGCAATTTTAGATGACATTATGTACCAGCAATTTTCAATAGGGTTCAAATGTGGACTGTTGCCAGGCCAGTTCAACACTGTAATGCCAGCATTTCTGAGGTATGACTGCACCTTAAGGGAGAAAAACTAGGAAAAATATTGGTGTAAGTATGTTTTAAGCCTTGTGAGACAAACTCATCATTAAATCTAAATAGCATAAAACTTGCCAATTTTTCTGTGTGGCCTGGTGCTGAGTCCTGTTGAAAAATGCAGTTTTGGATGTCTGTGTGGTGATCCCTAATAACAGGTTTCAGGCATTCCTCCAAGATAGCAGTGTAGGTTTCTGCATTCACCATTCTGTTAATAAACTTAATTTACCCCATCCCTTTGCTTGTTATGCATCCCCAGACCATCTAACCGGCAGGGAACTTTACAGTGAGTGTGTTATGCAGTCAGGATGGTATGCCTCTGATTTTCCTCTTCTGACGTATCGCTTCCCATCCAAGCCATGCAGGTTGAATTTTGATTCGTCAGAAAAGATGACGATGTCTCATTGCTCTTTTGTCCATGAAACTTCTGTTTTAACCCAAGCAAGTCGCTTCTTCCTCATTTGTTGGGTCAACAAAGGCTTCTTCTTCTTGGGCCGATAGGCATGCAGACCACATTCTGAAAGCCATCTTTGGATAGTTCGTGCATTTGTTTCGACACCAGAGACCATCTCAAAGTCCAATTTTAGATCAGGAGCACTAACATGGGGATTATGAAGGCATAGCCATTTCAAATATTGATCTTGGGAAGGCAGAGCACTCTCTTATGGCCTGATCCAGGTCTTTTCTTCACATCACTGGTTTCACACTTCGATTTCAGCCCCCGAGATACTGTTCACTGGTGACAGCCTATTTTATCAGCGAAAATGCATGTAGAAAGCCCTTTGTTTTCTTGATGTCAACTGAACGTATGGAGCCATGCTTACACCTCCTCAAAACAGGATACTAAAGAGCGTATTATACCCTTGCAATGCTGTATTTATAGAAATGGCTGATGCAATACCTTGCAATTACTGAATGATGCAATAGAAGCGTTATCTGACACAATATCTTTGCTTTGTGACAAACAAAATGACTGTAATCAAACAATATCTTATATGTTCCACTACAAATGTTACTGTTTTTAAGATGATGCAGTTTTTTGTCTGCTGCTGTAAAAAGATTTAAATGACATAAGCAATGTCAGAAGACTGCATAGCATAGATGTTCATCACTTGACTCCATGACTGGAAGATATTTATTTTAAATTCCTTTTTTCTTTTTTTTTTTGAAAATTTGGTTGGTAATCAGACATTAATAGGTTCATTTGGGAATGCTGTTGTCTGAATCAATAAATAACTAATGATTAAAAACACCGTAACTTTAGATCTGAATGTGTGATCAATACAATATCTGCTTTATTAATTTCCAGGTTATATTTTGCATCGTTACAGTGAGTTGAAAGCTCCACCTCTAATAAGCAGTTCCTTGCATTGTTTTTATGGTAATAAGTTCATGTGCCTGAGGAATTCTCCATGCCAAATCTAGATGATATACCTCCGATATAAATAGCATTACAGTTTTCCTGACACAATATTTTATAAATGATATCAGGGATGAAGCCTGATAAATTTTATACCAATTAAACATTAGTGGGTAACTTATAAGAAGACTTTCAGTGTCTTTGAATACCCATTTGATTCTGTGACAAACTGACTGTGGTACAAATTAAAATTGGGTTCCGTGAGCAAGTTTTTTGTATGTGGTGAACAATACTGGGATTTTGTAACTTTTTTTTACTTTTTGAATAACCTAGGTTGTCAATTGCAGGGGATATAGTCAACTTTTCAAGGCTTTACATAAATAATGCAATTCAAATTTTAAATCACTAATTCAGAGAGTGTCTGTTGCGAGTTTGAAGTTACAAATAGAGAGATATTGATGGTAACAAAGCCTTAGAATGAGGAGAATAATTTGAGCAGAGTTCCAGATAGGTAACCGAATTAGCAGAAGCTATGTTAGTTAAAAAAACAAAAGTTGAAGAATTTAAAGTACATGTTGACACTGCAGTTTGAATGCAGTAAACTCTAGGTTTAAATTGGAAAATGTATAAAGAATTGAGTTTGCTTTATTATTTGTGTAGTTAGTTTGAAGCGATCTTCATGAACTGTTAGTTGGTTCTTGAACATGTTATTGAATATGCTATTATTGAAACATTTGATTTAGATATCATATGCTGAGGCAAAAAAAAAAAAAAAATTCTTTTTTCAAAAAGAATTCCTGAGCATACCAAACTCTCTTTGAATTTAGAAGAATTCTCATTTAAGCATACCCAATTCTCAGCGAGAAAATTTGGCATGCTGATTTTTTTTAGAATAAGTACATTCAGCAAACTTAGTTAATTGTGAGAAGCATTGATTGGACACACAGAGGTCAATGCTGGTCTTAAGGTCTTGAACAACCAGAATTTTAACATCATTATAATTTGAAAATTCTTCTCACCATACTTTATGATATATTCGTATCTTGATGTGGAACGTAAGATAATGGATTGTTCTGTTTGGTGCATACTTTTTTTCAGTATCTTTTGAATAATTTGACTTTCACAGTTGATAAACATGGTTTTTGATTTAATTTTGTATTTTTTTAATTGAACATATCTACTGTAAATCTTCTATAATAAATATATATTTATTGCAAATTTTATGTAAATTTGCATTAAATGCATATTTTTTTCACTTTTATAGTAGTATACAGGAATCAAATTCAGTTTTGAATAAAAATTCTTTGAATGATGTGAAATAAAAATGAATAATTTTGTGATGTAAGTTAAATATAAATCACAAATTATTTCTGGAATAGCCAAGCTCAGTAATAAAGGCTTCAGGTTTAAATTTCAGAGCAGGCAATGAAATAATTTGAAAATAGTGTCAAAAATTTTAATTTAATGCAAAGATACATCTACAGTGGATTCCAGTTATTTGAGCCACCGGTTAATCAGGACAGCTGATTATTTGGGACAAATTTTAAAGAACAGCACCTAATCAAGGAAATAGCCAGGGTTTTCTTTGCTTGGATAACGTGCTGTTTAATCGGGGCAGGAGACTACAGCACTTGAGTTACCCTACAATTGTCTCTAACCAGACCATGTGGTCTGGTCGGATTTCTGGAGGTCAAAACCATAAAACAATAAAAACAATTTGCAGTTTCTGGTTTATTGGGCTTTTCTGTTAGTGTAGTATAAACGGGTAGTAAACTCGATCTTATTGCATTTGCGATAATACAGATAGCTGAAACTGTGGGTTTTTACATTATTATAGTGGAATGTGTTTCCCCTCACTGAAATCTTCAATCATATAAAAAGCATTAATAAATTTTCAGAATCTTCTCTTTATTCCTATTTTTTAAGCTTCGTAAACTTGTTACTTCGTATCTCACTTTTGTGTATCATGTTAGTTGCAATTTGCGCATACCGTGTTCTTTGTTATTATTGCTTATCTTTTTTATTGTTTTAAAATTTTCAACCAAAAAAAAATGTCAATGAACAGAAATATCAATTAGTTAGTATGTACATATTACACTATTAATTAAGCTATGTACGTAAGCATAAATTTATTTTTAATTTGCTAACCTGTGGAAAATATTCTTCTGATTTTCATGTATCGTTTAATTTTTAAATTGGTAAGGTAATAAAGTGTAAATTTGTGCTTAATACATCTTTACTTTTATAGCCTGTAGATAATATTCTTCCTATTTTCGCTTATTAGAATTGGCATTTAATAGAATTAAAATTCAATTCACAAATGTGATCACAATGACAAGTGCCTAATACATATTTCATAGTAAATTGTATTTTATTACAGAGAGTCCATTGTAACATGGTTTGATCGTACATTGAACCAATCGTGAAGTGAATGTCCACTGTATTTTTAACTATTTAATTGAAACTTCTCATAATTGGGGCAGCCGCTTAGTCAGGCTGAAGTGCACTAGTCCCAAATAACCAGAAACCACTAATTTGAAATAGCTGAGGATTTTTAATTTTGGTTTTGATGAAAATATCTTGCTTTCAGTGTTTAAAGTTGAAATTCATTTCAGTGATTACCTCTTAATGAAGAGTTGAAAACAATTTGTGTTAACAATTTTCTTCTTTAATTATTAGATACATATCGGATAAGAGGTTTCAGAAGATGAGATCTGATATACAGAATTTCTTTGGAGATGAGGCTACAAGAAGGGCAGCAGAAGAAGAGTGGAAGATCTGTTTTGAAGAATTTTATATAGAAGGTAAAGTAGTCCACTTCTGATAGTTTTACTTTGAAGTAATAATAATACATTCTAAACAGATTAATAATTATAGAATTCACATTCAAAATAAAAAGATTTTTGGATTTTACCTTGTATATTGAACCATTTAAAAGCTCGAGTTATATGGATTATATCCTGAGCTTGCTTTTAAAGTCATAATTATAGATAATTTAGTTAATAATAAGTGAATATTTATTCATTTGTATTCATTCATTATTAACTAAATTATGAACTAATAACATATTGGGGCAGAAAGCCTCAAACTGTGACATATGTTAGTGCATTTGTATCATTACTACATAGTTGAATTTTTTAGACAAGCCGAAGTTTGTACATTGGTATGTCTAAAAAATTCAACTGTGTAGTAATGATGCAAATGCACTAACCAGTGTAGTAGTAGCAGTAGTAGTGGCATGTGATGCAAGAAAGCAAGTGTATGAGCTTATGCAGCATCAGCCATAAAAAAAAAAAAAAAAAAAAATCACACAATTCCCTCCAAATGCCTGTCCAGTTCCTCCTTAAATTTATTTAACCTATCAACGTCCACGACGACAGATGGAAGTTTGTTCCAGCAATTAACCACCCGCTAGCTAAAGGCAAATTTCCGCACATCTATTCTACATCTGTCTTTTGTTAATTTGAATTTATGCCTCCTTAGGTTCGTAATCTGAACAAATGGAAGGATCCCAACCGAATTCAGCGTGCACAACCCATTCAAGGCTTATTCACCTCAATCAGATCACCGTGCAGGTGCCCAGTCTCCAGCCACTGCAATTTGCAGAACTTAAGCCTCTCTTGGTAAGAGGATTCCTTTATTCCCCTCACCAATCTTCTTGCCCTTCTCTGTACAAGCTCAAGCAAATCTACATCCTTCCTAAAATGAGGCCTCCAGACCTATACGCAGTACTCAAGGCATGGCCTGACCATTGCCTTATACAGAGGGACAATCACCTCCTCCCTGCTATCAAAATTCCTATATATCATTGACAAAACCCCATGACCTGCCCTGGCAGCCTGTCTGCATTGCTCAGAAAACTTCATATCTGACTGCACAATTACTCCCAGGTCTTTTTCATTTTCTACCACCTTAAGTGTAGTACCACACAGTTGGTACGTTTCTCTGGGGTTACTTCTACCCATATGCAGTACTTTGCATTTGTCAAGGTTAAACTTCAGTTGCCACTTCTTAGCCCATCTGCCCAAATTATCTAGATCCTGTTGCAGTAGCACACTGCCATTACTGTCATTAACAACCTTTGTATCATCTGCAAACTTCGACACTAAGCCTGATATACCTTCATCATTATCATTGATAAATATACAAAACAACAGTGGACCCAAAACCGAACCCTGTGGGACTCCACTAATAACATTTATCCACGAAGAGCAGCATCCATTAATTACCACCCTTTGTCTTCTCCCACCCAACCATCCTTTTATCCATTGTAGCAACTTACCCTTAATACCATTCTGCTCCAATTTGTACAATAGTCTTCCACGCACAACAGTGTCAAAAGCTTTCCTGAAATCCAAATATATGATATCATAATTATTTTTTGCATCCAGTTCCTTTGTAACCACCTCATAATATCCTATCAAATTTGTCAGACAAGACTTTCCCTTAACAAACCAATGCTGTGTCTGAATTATTGCTGCAGTCTTGTCTAGATGATCCTGCAATGCATCTTTAACCAGTGACTCCATTATTTTAAATGGAACAGAAGTTAAACTAACTGGTCTGTAATTGCTCGTGTCACCCTTAGATCCCCCTTTGTGAATTGGGGATACATTTGCACATCTCCAGTCCGTGGGGACTTCCCCTGAGTCCAAGGATGCTCTCATCATTATGGCTAAGGGTTTGCTTAGTTGCTTTGCCGCCTCCTTTAATATAACTGGATAGATCCCATCCACCCCGGGTGCCTTTCTTATGTTTAACTTCAACAATTTCTCCTCCACTTTGCTCTCAGTTATTACAAAATCATTAAGCACCCTGCTACAATTTGATAACCTTCTGCCATTTTCAAACTTTAATAACTCCTCATGTGTGAACGTAGATGCAAAATACTCATTTAGTTTGTTTGCTATCTGAGCAGGATCATCAACAGCCAAACCATCGATATCCAGTGGATCAATCAGTTTCATTCCCTTCCTTTTAGAGTGTATATAAGTATACTCTAAGTGTCTGGAGACTAGGCACAAGCTTACAGTGTCTGGAGACTAGGCACCAGCGAGGTGATCTGATAGAGGTGTACAAAGCCTTGAATGGTTTGAGCATGCTCAATGCTGATGGGATTCTTCCTCTTGCTCAGAATAATCACTTGAGAGGGCATAAGTTCAAATTGAGGAAAGACAGATGTAGGATAGATGTGCGGAAATTTGCCTTTAGCCAGCGGGTGGTTGGTAGGTGGAACAGACTTCCATCCCTTGTCGTGGAAGTTGATAGCCTAAATAAGTTTAAGGCTCAGCTGGACAGGTATTTCGAACGAACAGAGGGGTGAAGTGGAAGTGGTTATTTTTTATTTATTTATTTTACTTTATTTTTTTTTTTTTTGGCTGATGCTGCATAAGCTTGCTTTCTTGCATCAAATGCCTCTACTAATGCTAATACTAATGCTAATGCTAAAGAAATCCTTGCTGTTTTTCTTAGCATCTTTTGCCAAAGATTTCTCGTAATCTGTCTTCGCCTGCGTAACCTCCTTTGTGACCTGATTACAGACTAGCTTATATCTGCCACAGGCTTCTGAGTCGCTTGATAATTTATATGCATCCCATGCATTTTTCTTCTCTGTTACGAGTCTTATTAGTTCATTTGATAACCATTTGGGCCTAAACCTTGAACAATATTTCTTAATAGGTATGAAACTTTTAGTAGCATCCACGATTAATTCCTTGAATGCTTCCCACTTAGAATTTACTGTTGGTAACATCGTCAGTTGATCCCACTGTACAGAATTTAAAAACTGTCTGAGACCACTGTACTCACCTTTACGAAAGCAAAAACCCTTTCCTTTATCCTTGATGGTAATTATATCTTTAAGTAAATCGCTCATCAGTACACTGTGATCACTGCCATCTAGTGGTTCCTTTATCTGCAAATTCTTAATACACGAATGATCACTGCTGATAACCAGATCAAGAGTATTACCCTCTCTGGTTGCCTCTTGAACATGCTGCTGTAGAAAACAATCATCCAGTAAATCCACAAAAGTCTTACTAGTGTGTGAGTGACCAACCCACAAGTTCCATTCAATATCTGGGAAGTTAAAATCCCCCATTATAAGACATTCTGATTTACTAGCCCACTCTATTTCTTTGTACAATTGTTCATTGTACTCATTCGGGTCATTAGGCCTATAACATCTTATTTTTTCTTTTGCAGTGCTTGTGTCACACCAAACTGACTCAACAGTGCACTGTTCATCTATATCAACTGGATTCACTTCTTTTGATTTTGTTTTTCTTAATTAACAGCATAACACCTCCTCCTCTCCTATCCTGTCTGTCCTTTCTGTACACATTGTACTCCCCAAATTCCAGTTCTGCATTCCTTATATCTGTGTGACACCACGTCTCTGCTATCCCAACAATATCCACCTTTGATGTCTTGACCAACACTTTAAATTCATCAAATTTATTTACTATACTTCTAGCATTGGTATACATGCAAGTATACATGTTCCTATTCTTATTATTAGTTACCCTAACACATCCCATATACCCACCTGTTTCACAATGATTGCCATCAGTCCCTGAAAACCCCAGCACCCCTCACTCCAGGTCGCTACTTATTCTAATAGAAGTTGTGCAAGAGTCACCTTCACAGACCAAAAGGTTAAAAGTAGCTGCAGGCTACTTTTAACCTTTTAGTCTGTGAATCCCTCCCCCAAGCTAGCAGTTTTCCTACCCACTTAACACTGCCTCGATAGCATCAGCAGTGTTAGGTGGGTCGGAAAACTGCTAGCTTGGGGGGGGGGGATTCACAATCTGTCATAGTCTAAATAATGAAGTTACTTTAACCTGTGAATCTGGAATTCTAAATTCACAGATTAGAGAAAGCTCACAGCATCTATAGACATTCAGTAATCACGATTATTATTTACATCAACAGTTCAAAAAAAATTTCTCTTGAATAAGGTTTTAAAGTATGAGCAGTATATATAGCTGGAGTGTACAGTGTTTTTTTTTTTTTTTTTTTTTTTTGCTAGGTGACTAAACAGATAAAATGTTACTTATTCTTACCAGCCACAAGAACAGTTCCTTTTTTATGAAAGGAACTAATTTGCCACTAATTATTCATTTTTCAAATTAGGATTTAATTTTTGTTGATCAGTGTTTGTTTACAGTTTATGTAATAATTAAACACAGAAATTCAACACTATGATTACAGCACACTAATAACATTTTTATTGTATGGTTGTAATAATACTTATAAATATTAAAGAAGACACATTTAACATAGGAAAGCAAAATAGAAAAATTGAATTTTGCCAACAATGGATATTTTCAAATCTGCCAAATGTTTTAAGCTCGAGATGGGATGGGGGGGGGGAGTTTAATAACATTTAGAGCTGGCTACATGGCTATGAGTTTGACATCCATGATATATAGGATTCTTCAAAATGTTAATTCTTATTGTTAATGTGAGAATCCTTTTCTGTGTATGTGTATCATTGATGACTGATAATTCAGAGTTCTTATCTTTTGATTTTGTTCTCTAGACTTGTTCTTTAAGCATTCTCTATAGCTGGATACAGATGTTTTAAAGTATCTTTTAAAACATCCATACTTTCGCTGCTCCAATTTGTGACCTGTGTAAATAGTGTTAATTTCTTGAATATCCTCTGCGAAGTACTTAAATGCAGATCTCCAGGTCATTGCGGCAAAGGAAACTTTAGTTGACTTTAATCCCTTTAAACTCAGTCCTATCTTATTTATTGTAAAAAAAAGTCTTCTGCTCCTTTGCTCATCTTCAGTGACACTCAGATTTCTGGACACGATCACTTATCTCTCTGCTAGGAATTATGCTGATTTCTAATCTCCCTTAGCATAAGCACATCACATATAAATCGGGTTTTCTTTTCTTGCTCTCAACATTACTTTTCTTCTAAATGACTACTTGCTCTACAAATCTCAGATCGAATGGAATATTGTTCCCATATGGGGTGGTGCCCCCAAAACCTCTCTCAAGTTTCTAGATTCCATTCAAAGGAGGGCTGTCAGGTTATTTAATGACCCACTTCTTTACAAAGTTTATCCACTCTCTGTCTCATAGACATTCAGTTTCTGCTGCATGCCTTTTCTATAGTTACTTCCACAAGCACTGTTCTTCTGAATTGGCATCTGCAATTCCTCCATTCTCTTCAAACCAGTCTGCATCCATTCACTGTTCCAACTCCAAACTCACAGAATGAATGTTTTCTCTTTCTCATTTATCCCTTCTACTTCTGTTTTCTGGGACAACATTCCTTCGCTGAAAATTAAAATGTATAGAAATTCAAGTCTAATGTCAATAAGTAGTACTGTCTCCTCAGCTTACAACCTATACACAGTAATAAGCACTGTAAGTTCTAATACCTTTTGTGTTTGGGAGTTTCATAAAAAAAAATTCTTTGACTGGTAAATGCTTATGTCAGTCGACACAATCTCTGATATGGAGTGTGGCCTGTTGTTTGCAAAGCATGTTATGACAACTGGTCACAGATCTGGAAAATGAATACTAACAGCAAACTTTACCAGATAAAACAAGAAACAAAGCTGTGGCTCTCAGGCTTCCGATGAAACAGACGAGAGGAAGTGGTATTGGACAGACTCACCTTACCCATCTCATCCTGTTTTTCAGAGAAGACCCACACCCCAGTGCTTATCCTGTCACAGTCAACTTACGGTCCGGCATTTTCTGTTTAATTGTCCTTTATATTCAACCACCCGGTCAAACACTTTTCAGTCGGTCTCTAGGCTGAATGTCTCACATGATTTCACTCATATCCTGGGAAATGATGCAAACATAGAAGAACTTATAATCTATTTAAAATGTATTGGTCTATACAGGAACATTTAATTTAACATCTACAAACAGTATGCTTCAAGTAAATAAAGTATGAACAGACACAATTAGGCCACAGAAGCCCTTTTGTCTTTAAACCCAATACCAACAACAACGTAATCCAGGATTAATCAACATGTTATTTTATCATAATAAACATCACTTATGTCAGCTTATCCATGGCTTATTTTGGAATTTAATATTAAATGACATCGTATTTATGTATTTAATTTTTTAAATATTCAAAATATTCTTAGGTGTGTGGTTTTCAAATGCCATATACATAAAATTTTAATATACACACACAAACCATATAAATATGAAAGTGTAATCAGATACTGACCTTGATATTTGGCTGGTTGTTTTTTAGTTGCCCATTGAAATCTGACAGGGAAAGGAATTAATTGAATTTAGCTCTTGAATGATCATAAGTTGCAGTAGAGGAAGGACCACTGCCGACATAAGATCAACTTTAATAGCCATTCACTAAATTAATTTAAGTGCAATATAATATTAAAAATCAAAGAAATTGAGTTATTGAAATTTTCTGCATTTGGCAAAGGCCTTTCTGCCAACAGTGATAGTTTTTTATAAGTTGCTCATTGATATTCATTGCCCCTTCTTTCCAAAAATTTTTTAACCTAATGTTAATATATTTTTATTGCATTTTATTTTTACTTCCAGAACTATTAGGGTCCTGACAGTCGAACATGAAAAATTATCTGTGATACAGTCTTGAGCATTCTGTCATATGTTGCATTTTAAGCTGCATTTATTGGTAAATGTATGAATATGTGCAATACCTTTTGTAATTTTCTAATGAAATAAGGTTGAAAAACTTTAATATGTTCATTTGTTAACTCAGCTTAATTGTTTTTTGATAAATATTTAATATTTTATCAAAAACATATTTAAATTACATATTTAATATTTTAATATTAATGCTTGGTAAGAAATGATACTATAGTTATATAATTAAGAAAAAAATTATAAAGTTGTTTTACACTGTGATATTTGATGTTATATGTTTTGTATGCAAGACTGTGGCAATGCATTGGCATTGTGGCAACTCTGAAATACTCCGTCTCCCCCTTTTCCCAAGGGCTGAATGTTTTATTGTCTGGGTGCAACTTTTAAGCAAGGAGGGGTATTTGTTATGAAAAAAATTGGAGGTCAAAAGAGTTTGGAAATGCCAGATTATCAGTTTTGTCTCAGATTTTGAACTCACTGAATCATGCCTCAGTTCTGCTTCTATATAAAGAGCTTAATTTTTAGATGCTTAATTTCTTTAGCAGTAGAGCAGGACAATTATGAATTTATGTTATGATATGTATTGAATTATATAAATTTGTTTGTGCATTCTTCCTAACGTTATACCAGAAGTTGGCAACCTTTCAGTGGTAGTTGCTTTGTTTACTCTGGTGCCAGTGGTGAATTTTTAAAATCAAGAGGTTCTGCATGTAAGGAAACAACCTGCTGTTCATTATTTTTCAAAAACTTGTGTGCATAGAATGTGTGGTTTTTTGAAGTGCAGTAAGAGAGACTTCAAAATTAAATTGGAATATGGCACACTTGTATGTCTTTGTGGTGACTTTCATAGCAGTGATTAATTGAAATTGTCTCATGGTACTATTTTATACATTCATAAATCACTTTAAGGGCGTTTTTCAAGGATCCTCAATGAGATGGCATCATAATATATGAAATGGGGGATCATTATAAAAAGAAGGAAAAAAGCAGGTAGAGGGGTTTGTGTCTCTAAAACAATGCCACAATCAAATACTTTTCTTACTTTCCAAATCCTGACCCCTCTCAATGAGCTTCTCATTTCCTTATCCACAGCAATTTGGACATCTTCACTAAGTACAGAGCCATCATTAGCTTGAATTAAAACACGATCACCATCATGATCTAGTTGCTTCATCATCTGAGGAACTCACATTCAAGCCAACATCCTCTGTAGTAGGTCATGTCACCCTTGACTGCACTACTGTAAAGTTTCTGATTCTGTCAATTATCCATATCTTGCGTATAATTCTGAACAGATTTGTGCATACATTGTATGCATTCCTCAGATTTTTCATTCTGTATTCCAAGTTCCAAAATCATGGCCTCAAGAAGATCCCATCTAGACAGTATCCCTCTGATTGATACCACTCCCCTTTGCAAAAAAGGAAGTTTTCCAAATCTTTGTAAAACTTCAATGTTATTTCTGTAACGGTATGAGCATTACCTCCTCCCAAATCATCATTTGCAGGAGGCAGTTTCTCTCCCATAAAGAAGTCATTTTTGAACATCAGGATTAAAATTCGTGTTTTCGTTCCTAATTTCTTTTGAACATGATGACAAGATACTCGTTTCAGTGTGGTTTCCTCTCAAGATTGTGTGAAAAGTGATTTTAGCTGAAGAATTTTTTATTTTCTTCAGCCAAATACATATCACTCTGAACATTTCTCTTAACTTTATGTAGGTCCTTATCCCAATCATTCTTATGAGTATTAATCTTGACTTTTCTCCTATTATTTTTTCTTATAACAGGAGATCTACTGCACGATAAATACAGTGATCCAACTGGACTTTCTTCCCCACCATAGCATTTGCCTTCGATGACCTCTTTTGATGGGATATTCAGGCAATGTCCTTATCATCCCTGTCATTCTCTCTATCCAGTTCTGCCAACATGATAGCATTACACGAGAGAACCTCCTCCCATTCTGACATTTTCTAACTACACCTCCAGAGGTGGCGCCTCCATAGCCAGGTGGGCAGGAGCAGCAGTGCGTAGCACATGCTTCTTGATTAGACCGAAGTTCGAGCCTGTGACAACCAAATACGGAGTATGCGGAAAGGTCAGGGAATGACCACCGCATATCTCAGGTGCAATATGGCCTTAGTTGCTAATGCTCCTAAAAACCAAATAACAACAACCTCCAAGGCAGAAGCCTCAGAAGGTTCTTTGCTTACACTCATTGACAATTTACCTTGTGACATACAGCAGACTCCCGATTTACCGGGATTGGATTAACCCAGGACACTTCAAGATTCCAAATTAAAAAAAAAAAAAAAAAAAAAAAAAAAATCAACCAGAAATCATAAAATTCAAGTAATAACTAGAATAGGTATGTTTTGTAAGTCGTAAATAAACGACAAGAAGCGGTGTTATAAGTCGTTATTGGGAGATTAGTGTACCTATTATCTTGCAACCCCACTGCCTTCACACGTGTCGCTCAAAAAAAGAGACCAAATGTTTAGTTTGTTTTAGTGCGTCGCGTCGATTGTTGCTTTCTGTCACACCGCAAACAGACAAATTTTGTTTTGTTGTGTCAGGAATGTCGGAATTTTTTTTTTATAGTAACTATATATATATATATTTTTTTTTTTTTTTTAATAAATCACGAAAATGGGCAAACGCAAGAGAATTAAACAAAAACTTGAAATTATTCAAAGGTTTGAAAATGGTGCATCCGTTAAATCTCTAAAGAACCATTATAATGTTGGTGACAAAACCATACGCGTCATTTTAAAAAATAAAGGGAAGCATCATTTGGACATGCGAGTAGTACGTGGTAAGTTTTTTTATCTATCGCCATACTTTTTACGTAGGTTGCTGAACATTTTTCGATACAGCAAGTCCCCGACTTACGGAGTTCGGACTTATGTTACGTTATTTATATTTTTTTATATGACTGAAGACAGGGCCGTGCCGTGCTATGATACAGAGAGGTGGCCGCATCAGGCGGCACCGTAAGGGGGCGGCATAAGCAGCGAAATCAAAATACAATTTGAACCATTAAGGGGTGGCATTTCGAAGACTTACATCATACTGAGAAAATCTACCGCACGGCCCTGACTGAAGATTTCAGTGAAGGGGACACACATTTCACTATAATAACTTAAAAATCCACAGAATCCCAGCTATTGGTATTATCACAAATGCAATAAGATTGAGTTTACTACCAATTTAGAATTAGATGCACTAACAGAAAAGCCCAGTAACCCAGAAAGTGCAAATTGTTTTTATTGTTTTATGACAGTGACCTCCAGAAATATGTTTTAGTAAAATGTGAGCTTGCGTGGGGCGATAATAGTGAGTTTTTGCCTTAACCCTGTGAAGTTCTCTTCGGTACTAGTAAATCTGTCAATAAAAGGAAAGCAATCAAGTTGGATCAATTTTCTGTGGTACTACACTGACAGTGGTAGAGAATGAAAAGGACCTGGGGGTAATTGTGCAGGCAGATATGAAATTTTCTGAGCAGTGCAGATGGTCTGCAAGAGTAGTTCATGGTGTCTTGTCAATGATACACAGGAATATTTCTAGCAGGGATAAGGAGGTGATAATCCCCTTGTATAAGGCAATGGTCAGGCCACACCTTGAGTACTGTATACAGGTCTGGAGGCCTCATTTTAAGTAGGATGTAGAGCTATTGGAATGAGTACAGAGAAGGGCAACAAGATTAGTGAATGGAACAAAGGGTTGCTCTTATGAAGAAAGGCTTAAGTTTTGCAAATTACAGTGTCTGGAGACTAGGCACCTGCGAGGTGATCTGATTGAGGTGTATAAAGCCTTGAATGGTTTTAGCATACTCAATGCTGATGGGATTCTTCCTCTTGCTCAGAATAATCGCCTGAGAGGGCATAAATTCAAATTAAGGAAAGACAGTTGTAGAATAGATGTGCCAAAGTTTGCCTTTAGTCAGCGGTGGTTGATTGCTGGACCAAATATCCATCTGTTGTAGAAGTTGATAGCTTAAATTGATTCAAGGCAGAACTTGACAAATATTTGGAGCGAGTGGATGGGTGAAATAAGGTTTTTTTTTTTTTTTTTTTTTTTTTTCCCCTTTGCTGATGCTATATAAGCTTGCTTTCTTGCATCATGTGCCTTTGCTAATGCTAAAATTCATATTGATATAAGATATAACAGTGAGTTAGAACAGGAAAGGTGCAGAGATAAAAATAAATCGGATATGACAAATACACCAAAGTGTGCAAAGCAGCAGCAAAGTATGCAGATGTACACATAAATATTTATAATAAATATAAGTATAATGATGGATGTGCTAGTTACACAGAATGCCAAAAGCAATAAGGAAAAGGATAGAATAGTGACCTGTAAGATAAAAATAAAATAAGTGTAAAAGAATTTAAGCATGCAAATGGCAAGTGACCAATACCAAATGCCGGAATAGAGAAAAGTCGAAAATAAAAGCTTAGAAAGTTGCATACGGTCAGGGCCGGATTTAGGTATTGCGGGGTCCCTAATTACAAAATTTTTGCCTCCCCCCCAAAAGTTTAATTTTAAAAATCTAAAAAATACATTTATTATTATCTCTTTATATATAATAAATATAAATACATATGCTACAAAGAAAAAAATTACTTACAAAGTTAAAAATATATATTATATTTCCGATTTAAATACATTCATTCACATCAAAATCATTATAACATTTTTTTTCTACTTTCGACGGTTGAAAATTGGTCGATTATATCGTTGAAGCAAAGAGTTCGCAGCTTATTGTGTTCCATACTCAGAATACTTAAGTCGACTAATTTTTCCCGAGACATAGTCGTGTGCATATAGTTTTTTATTCTTTTCAGTTTACTGAACAATCATTCTCCAGTGCAGTTCGATATCATCAAACTTAAATACAAACGTAAAATCGTTTCAATGTTCGGAAATGCTAGAAAAATGTTGTCCTGGCATATAAGGTGGTACAGCTCTTCGTGATTGAACTTGGTATTAGGGTATGTGTCTTTCACATACGTAAAAAAAATTTTAATTTCAGCAGTAAAATCAGTATTTAGATCTTTTGGATATTTCTTAAGCAGCTGATTTAGTTTATTTCTCACAACAGATTCTTTTGTTTTCATCAGTCAAAAATGAAAACATGTCCGAAATACTTTTGTAATCTACATACCGTGTTTTCAAGTTTATCAATAACGAATCTGTTATCGGAATGAAAGATGTTATTCGAAAGTTTTCTTTTGGGGTTATATTTTCAATAACATCAGGTGCATTGCCATCATTGACTTGTTTCTTCCGTCGCTTTCTTCTAGGTGTTGCAGGTTTATAATCAACATTTGGTAAGACTTCTATTGCTTTTTGTTCGATACAATCAAACTGATTTCGAGTATCTTGTACAAAGGTTGTAAGTGTGGAGTACAGTTTCGAACATGTAGTGATGGACGTCATTGGATCTTGAAGAGTTTTAGCTACTTTATGGAATTCATCTAAAATGTATTTCTAGAGCTTCGACATAAAAACGAATTCCAACGTCTCCATTTTATCAGCTATAGATGCAGCTTCACGTCACGTTTCTCCATTCTCATCTTTATTTTCAGAAATACTACGTAACGTATCAGCAGTATCCTTGAAGCTTTGATCAATAGTTGAAACAGCTTCAGAATGACAATTCCATCTTGTGTCGGAAAGTCGTTTGAGCTTTAACGCCTTGCAACCTATAGTTTTCTTTAGAAGTGCCCAGCAATGTGTGGATGCTGAATAAAATTTGTAAATTTCTTGAACTGTAGAGAAAAAGTTCACTGCTTCCAAGCATGTCCAACCAAATTCAACGAATGAGCTGAGCATGGAATATAATTCGTGTATTCGTTTATTTCGCATAGTTTCGCCTGCATACCCTTGTGACGTCCAGACATGTTGGCCGCATTGTTGTAAGACTGCCCTCTACAATTGTTAAAATCAATTCCACACTTTTCTAAATATTCTAAAGTTGTATTTGCCAACATTTCCCCACTGTGTCCTTGTAATTCTAAAAACGTCAAAAATCTTACAACTGGCTTTCCGTTATCAGGTGACATATCGAATAATAACTGTTAGTTGATCGACATGCGATAAATCTGGTGTTGAATCAACTGACAGACTAAAGTATCGTGCTAGTTTCATATCTTCCAAAATTGATTGTCGAACTTTTTGAGCCATGAGATGGATGATTTCATCACAAATGCTTTTGGATAAATAAGATGTGTTTCCCGACCCACAATTATTATACTTCTCGATGTGATGTTTGAGAAACAGATCAAAACTAGCAACTAACTCTAACAATCCGAGATAGCTGCCATTATTAGGTGATCCAAACGTTTCACTGGTGCCACGAAAAGCTAGACCTCTTTCTGATAACGTACAAATAACAGATAATTACTCTACATAAAACTTCTTTCCAGTAGCTTTTTTCATTTTCAATATGATTAGAAAGGACCTTTCTAATCATATTTCTGCCTGCTTTTCGTTGTCGAGATAAAAATGTCAATAAGGCATTTCTATGCTGCCCTGAATTTTCACGGTGTCTAATGACATTAGGATTCCGCCAATCGTAAAATCCATGACCTGCTAATGAACTCGTATTCGGAAAGAATAGTTTACATACAGAGCAGTATAGGTGACCAGTTGTCGGAGAATATACGAGCTGTGTTCTGTTGAAAGTTTCTCCATTTGCCTTCGTACCGACGAAAATATTCTTTGGACGATACCTTGTAGTATTTTGAAAAACTCGTTGCAATTTCTCGAATGGTCCCTCCCAATGCGCACAGTCTGTCGGACCCTTTTCTATCCAAAGCTCAATATCAGTTTCAGACAGTTCGTTCCAAAGACCAAGATCGTTAGATTTAATATTACAATATTGCTTGTCGATGTTGAATTCAAAATTTGCACTGTCCGAAGCAGTGTCAGTAGAGTCTTGGATATTTTCAGTCACATCTAAGTCGTTGTTTGCCATACATTTATGTCATGATTTGGTACCATTATTAGAAAAATGCCTTGTATCTGCCGAAGAAGAATTACGGATATCAGCGTTAATATTTGACAAGGTATCTTCATTTAGACTTTCTTTCGGAAAAAAAATGGTAATTTTAGGAAGTTTATTCATTCGTTCTTCGTCATCCCTTTTCTTCTTCCGTTTTTGACTTCCACTAGCATAAGACCTCTTCATTTTTAATCTGTTTATCAAATCGAATATAATGTATTTAATTAATTGAAGTATTTCACATATTATTAATACATTAATTTTAAAATTAACATTTGAATTACCTTTATTTTTTTTTAATTAAAAAGTAATTAAAAGTTTTGAATAAATCTATTTATAAATCGCTTTTCAATAGCGAATTTTTAAATTAGAATCATCATTAATGTGAATAAATAAAAGTCTTTAAACTTTGACATGTAACTAATATTGTAAATTACTTACTTGATAAGAACTTATTAATAATATAAATGAGATAGAATACATGTTTAGGTAGATGCGAAGTAAAATAAATAGTTCATGTTATTAAACAGAATATTTAAGTTAATTTTATGGAATAAAATTAGTCAATTTATACAACATTTATATTGTTAAAATAATGGAAATTGCAGTATTTCAATATATTATACTTGTAAAAAAACTCTATCAATCAGTATATTAAAATTATTACATATTCTGTTGTTTACAGAATGAGATATTAGATACTGTAGATTGATACTAAACAATGATTAGGCTTGTTTTATTTATGACAGTTTATGAACATCAGATACTAAGATATAATAAAGAAAAGAAACTAACCTATTTCAATGTATTTGATACAAATGTAAATAAATTCAGATGCAAAGATGTCCATAAATTATAACAGAGAACAAGCTGTTAGTTAGGTTATGAAACTCAACGAGAAACTTACATAGGTGACTGGCAACCCGCCTTAACTCAACTATAGCAGTTCCTAGTAGCGCCACGAGGGCGCTGCCAAACCAGGGATCAGTGGCATTTCTAGTTACTTTTTGTTTTATGTCTAGACGCTAAGCTACCGCCAAATCGTTATGTCGGGAGCTAAGTCTTGTAATTTTGCCAAATAAAAGCTAAAGTAATCGACATCTTTTTGTGGGAAATTATGGGATTTTTTCCGGGGCCCCCGATGGGTGGGGGCCCTAAGCTACTGCTTATTTTGCTTATAAGTAAATCCAGCCCTGCATACAGTGAAGATATGAAGACAAAATTAATACCTTAAAAATGGAACTGAACGGCCTGGAAATGACAGCGCGAACATACATGCTTGAGATGAAAGAAAACGGTTCTAGGTATTTTTGCCGCAAGCATTTTCGCCGTAAGGCAATTTTGCCGTAAAAGATAAAATAATGAAAAATAAAAGGGACATAATAAGGAAACATGAAAATTAATAACAAAATTAAATAGACTTTATTGTGAAAAATAAAATACAAAATATTTGAATACATTTAAAATGTGTGTAGATTCCTGGTAATACTGCGCAAATAACCGATTTTATTTTGTGGATTGTACCTAAGCACTTGTCTTCAAAGTCTTTCGTTCATAGTATCATACATTTTTTTTTGCTTGTTGATTTGTCTTCTCGTTTGGCATCGCACTTTTTCTTTTTCGCTAAAATTTCTTCCGTCATTAAGAGAGGTATCAGTTTCCAAATACTACGATCCATATTTGTAACTGAGCTTTGTATTGCATTGTGAAAGCCTTCTACACTGTTGTTCATTCTTGGCATATTGTCACATGTCTGTTGATAGATGTTGCAAAGTTGCATGGGAAATGTGGGTTCAACTCTGTGCCTTTGAGGCCCTAAGCCTCTTTCTCCTCCAATGTAGTGTTTCAAAATAAGAAATCAACTCTTGCAGCAAATCATCTTAATCTGTCAGCTCGATAAAGCCATCAATAACATCGCTGACTGGAAGAAATGATCAGGTATTTCATCAGGGGACTACACCTGATCATATATATAGTTATTCTCAGTAGTTAACACAATTTCCAATGGGAACCACAAATAAAATAAGGTTTTCAACAGCTACTTGGGCTGTGGTTATCCTTCTTCCCACTCATAGAATTGTCTCAAATGATCTTATAACAGTTGGCACTTACTTGCAACAACCATACACAACTATATTAGTTTACTTGTTCACCTATTACATAACTGGGTTCTCTTTTTCGCTTAATTGCTTCTCAGGAAATTTTGGCTACAGTTAATACAATTCCTGGAGTACATATACAGGGTGTCTCAAAAATACACGGCATAACTTCAGGAATGAGTTCCTCATATGTAGACAATAAAAATATTTTATATCAACATAGTTCCGGAAATGCTTGGTTCCCAAGTTATTAACCGGAATGTCTTATCTCCCGCAGGTGATTTCCTTCATCTCAAGGTACTGACAAAATGGTGTTTTCCTTCATCTCAAGGTACTGACAAAATGGTGTTTTCCATTCCGACCATGTACTCAAATCAGGAGCAAGCAGATATGCACTTTATGTATGGTTTGGCGGACGAAGATGTCCAGACAGGAAAACGTTTGAAGGTATCCTCGCCACCTTTGTGAACATGGGACCTTTACACCTCGTGTAAAGAGACTATGTGGAAGGGTCAGGGAATGGCCCGGAGCAATAGGGCCTTAGTTGCTAATGGTCCTAAAAAAAAACGAAATAAACAAGCTGATAGCCAACACCATCCCAGCTTTTGGTGCTCACACTCCCCTAGTCGACCGCACTTCCCAAAAAAAAAAAAAAAAAAAAAAAAACACCTCTCTTTCTCTATGCCTCACATTTCCTCTCTCTATCCCTCTCCATTTTCCTATATTCCTTTTTTCTCCTCTCTGCTCTTATTTTTCTCCAAGGTTTGGGACCACAATGAATCTCAACCAATCCTACCTATCATAATTAATTTCTTACTCCTTCCTATTCGCACAACTGTCCCCCTTCTAGTGTACATCTCCGTAGAATTGCACGTATAACTTCTTGCTCCACCTGTTTTTTTTTTTTTTTTTTTCCTTTCATTTTTTTTTTGACAATGGTTGTTTCCTGACTAACTCCTCCCTCTGCAACAAACAAAACAACTCTTTTGTGATTACTTGTTTATCTCACACTACCATATTACAATCCTTTCATGAATGAATAATTTCATGATTTCTCAGGTTTTCCCATGTTTGACTCTGCCTTGCTACAAGTGTCACTTTGGCCTACATTGCTACATCTGTAGTGGTTTTCGTACGCAAATGTCAGACTTATTATTGCACTTTTTGTTTTCTTTCAACTGCATGGCTTGCTTCAAATAGTGGAATAGAACTTGTCTTAGTTCTATTCCACAATCCTATTGTTTTCAACTCTTAGCAAACTCCTATCTCACTTGTTCAAAAATAACCGTTCTGCCTTAATAATGGCCACTGTTTGTACCATACTTCCATTCCACTCATCAGGGATTTTCTTCCATTCCCAACATGTTCCTCAGTTCACCCTCTTTGTACTACTTTTCATTTCTTTTCCAATTTACTTGTTATTTAAATTTACCACATTTATTATTTCCCCATTTATAATTTAGCCTTATTAAACCTTACCAACTGTTTCACAGATTTTGCTGCCCTTCATGAAATATATATTTTTTTCCAGATACATAATTTAAAATTTTTTGTTTGTAAGAGTGTACACTTACAATCATTCCTCCTTTGGGCAAAATTTATTCCCATTGGAAGAAATTTTCTCTCCTTTTTTTTACCATTGCCATCCTAACACAGAAATCCCCATGATGTAACCTCTTATAATCCGTATTTTGTAACTTTCTAAGAGTGCATTCATCCTTTGAGTTTTTTGTCATGTCTTGCAATCCTTTACTTCCATTTTCACCTACCTTTTTCATTGCCACCCGTTCACTCTCCCTTTTTTGCAGTGGGTAAGCATAATTGTTATAAATACTCCTCCCTCCAAAATAGTATTGTTTCAATGTCTTCTTGTTCTATCCATTTAATCAGTGGACTGTATATTTTCCATAGTTTGTGGTTCACAGGTGAAAGTTTCTTTGTGACTCTGAAAGGACCTATTGTCTGTTTATGCCACTTATTCTTTCATTGCCCCTCATTCCTAATTAATAACCAATCTCCTTCCTTGAACTATTTGTGTCTTCTACCTCCGTTTACATGTTTCCTGTGCTTCTGACCACTATGCAAGCTAGCTTCCCATGCCAGTTCCCAAGTTGTCTCGAACCTACTTATCATTTCCTGCTTAAAGCTTGTATGTCCTCATACTTTAGATGGGCACTATCATCTGATAGATCTGTGGAAATTTTGGATCGAATCCCAGTAGCAGATAAGCTGGCTTTTCCATCACACTGCAGTGTATTGATGTGCGAATAGAAAACAGCGCATATGATTATCCCAATCATTCCCTGACCTATTACTCAGGTGGGACACCATAGGCATGTGCACGGGGTGGGCCGGGTGAGCCATGCCCCCCTGAAATCTTGAAGGGGGACCCTCGGAAATGGAAATACTCAACATCACTTTGAAAATATAGAAGAGGATTTACGAATAAATTTTTATTACCCACTTCTTGATACCCTAATGAATGCTGTAGAGAGCAGATTTAATCAAGAAATAATCCTAGTAATCAAAGCTATGGGGAATCTCCTTGAATTATATCTTACATCTGAATATATGGAAATATTCTGCGACTGTTTTAAATTATCTTTTACAGATTTACAGACAGAAATATCATTGTTGAAAGTCACTAACCATCTAAACTGCAAAAATATTTTAACCCGGAGCAAGTGGCTTAATGATGCCGATCAATATAAATTATATCCAAATTTCACAAAAGTGACATACTCATACGACTTTCAGGTTTTAGGTGTTACAAGTTGCACTCCTGAACAAACTTTTTCCAAAACGAGTCATATAAAAACAAAATTAAGAAGCGTCATGACGCAAGAACAGTTGAACTACTTATTGCTTTCATACGTAGAACAGGATTTAACTGCTGCAGTCACTGTAGAAGAAGTAATTGACGAATTCGTCGCCTTTGTTCCTTTTGAATGTAGATTATTATAATAAATAAATAAACCTAAAAACATTGTAAACCTAAAAAGGTTGAATATTTATCAGTTACGAACTATTTTAATGTATATGTTTTTTAAATAAATTATTATAATTTTAAAATAGCAAAAAGCTTAATTTACAGTACTCACCTCATATAATCTGTTTTGGTGTGATGAAAATTAAAGAAGCAGCATGGTTGTGTGAATTAGAAACTTAAATAATATGAATGGAACATGGCTATTGTGTGGTTGTAATTATAATTACAATTTAAAAGAATCAAGATACTTACTCAAAAAGGGGAAGTGCACATCCCGTTTCTTGGCTGTCATATATAAGACCTGTGAGTTAACACTGATAAGGTAAGTAGGTGACGAAAATAGCTAATAGTTGTCTATAAGCATTCGACTGCTTACACCCCCTAGGCTACCATCCACATAAAATAAAGCATACTTATTCGAAATATTTTTCACTGATTCTATTTGTATATGTCTCATTGGTTATAATGCCCTTTATACTCATATAGTCTCCCACTTTGGGCCTCCACGCAGGACCTTAGTTTAAATTATGCCTTTCCTGTCTGCTTCCCTATATGTTCCACCCCTTCTATTGGTCGTGCACCCATCATATCTGTTTTGATCTATGTTTTGGGGTTTTCTACTGTGTGAGAGACTATCATTTTCCCAATAGTCTCTTCTCCCCATATTTTCTCTAACCCCCCTACCTCTCCTTCTTCCTATCAAAACCCCTGACAGAATTGTCAACTGCACAGTCTCTGGTCTGGTGGTCAGTGTTCTGGCATCTGTGACACCACATTTGCTTGCTTGTCCTGAACTCCCTAGCTATCCACCTTTCTCTAATTTCCCTGTTTAATCTATTGTCCATTTTAGTGCCCACTATTTGCTTCACATTTGTTTGCTGCAGACTGGGCTGAGCATACTTGTTTAAAGAGAGCCTCTATCAGCCATTCCATTTCATTTAGGTGCCTCGTAAGCTCTTCAATATCATTTTTTCTTGGCCTTTTGTTCACTTATGGTCTCCACTTGCCTTTTATTTGTTACTGTGTTCATTTCTCTTATCCTTGTATTTTTACTAAAGTTCTCCAGCTTTTATTGTTCAAGTGTTTCTTACATTGTAAGTCTCGAGCAAGGTTTCGGGTTGTTTTTGTAGTAAGAAACTGCCCGGTTATTATTTTCTCAAACGCTTGTTTTTCTGAATCTTGTGTCTCTGTTTAATTTTAGATTTACTGTCTTGCAGTTGGTTTGTACCTGCCCTGGTAATCTCTCCACGCTGGTTAAGATATCATTTTTCTTTACAAATAATTTCCTTGTGATCATGGCCTGTCTATATTAAACTAATGCTCACCCTCAAATTTGAATTCAGCTATTGCAATTACATCTAACTCACTTAATCTTTCTTTGTCCTTTGTTTGTCTTAATTTATTTATGAATGTCTGTACACTTTCACCTGCCTCCCCTTTAAATGGTTTTATAAAAACACTTAATCTAATTTTCCCTAAATTACTGCTAGCCGTATTATTTATTCTTACTTGTCTCTGTTCATTTTTGCTTTTAATTTCATTACCCATACTACTGTTGTTCTCATCATCTTCACGTCATCTCCTTCTTCAAGGCATACTGACTTTATTCTATTTAATTCAGATTATTTCTAGGTTCCCTTAGAGGCTTTCCTTCTGAATATTTTTTTGAAGTTTCAGCAGCTTACTAAGCAAATATACTAAATTATATTAAGATTATGATAGTTGACATATCTAATACAATTTTTTTTTTTTTTTTTTTTTTATTGTTCCTGTATTGACCTCTATGCTCTGTTATGCTTTAATCCTGGCTGACTATATGCCAATTGTGGTCACCCATATATATATTTATGCACCAGTTGTGGTCCATTCAGCCATATTATTATATTTTATATATATATAAAATGTATATACAGGGTGTCCCGGGAGGAAAGGTCAATATTCCAGGAAGTGAAAGGATAGGTCATTTTAAGCAAAAAAGTTCATATAAACATGTGCCCTATCCCGAATGGTTTCCAAGATAGAGGCATTTGAATATTTATTTTTCAAGTGACAAATCTGGAACAGTTTATAATAAATTTTCAAAAATGTCACCATCAACTTCAATGCACTTTTCTACTCTCATGAGAACATGTGTTTCTTGTCTAAGTGTATCTTCACATTCCTTTATATGGGCAACAGTGCCCATTATGCAAGCTAGCAGATCATCTCTTGTATCCATCGTTCTTCTGTACACTTCACTCTTCATTCAACCCTATAAACAAAAATCTGATGGGGTTAGGTCTGGAGATCTTGGTGGCCAGTTGATGGCACCACCACGACCAATCCATTGATTAGGGAAAATTCGGTCCAGTTGTTGCTTCACACGTATTGTAGAATGGGAAGAGCCCCCCCCCCCGTCATGCTGAAAGTACATAGCACACTGTGTAATAGTAATAGTAATCATGGCATGTGTGCAAGAAAGCAAGCATATGAGCTTATATAGCATCAGTCAAAAAAAAAAAAAAAAAAAAAAAATTCACATGACCATTCCCTCTAAATGTTTGTCCAGTTCCTCCTTAAATTTATTTAACCTATCAACTTCCATGACAGATGGAAGTTTGTTCCAGCAATTAACCACCCGTTGGCTAAAGGCAAATTTCCGCACATCTATTCTACAGCTGTCTTTCCTCAATTTGAATTTATGTCCCCTTAGGTTCGTAATCTGTGCAAGAGGAAGAATCCCATCAGCACTGAGCTTCTTCAACCCGTTTCAAGGCCTTATACACCTCAATCAGATCATCTCATGTGTGCCTATCTTCAGGCACTGCAATTTGCAGAACTTAAGCATTTCTTGGTAAGAGCACCCCTTTGTTCCCCTCACCACTCTTGTTGTCCTTCTTTGTACTCGTTCTAGCATCTCTACATTCTTCCTAAAATGAGGCTTCCAGACCTATACACAGTACTCAAGGTGTGGCCTGACCACTGCCTTGTACAATGGGATAATTACCTCCTTGTCCCTGCTAGAAAAATTCCTATATATCATTGACAAAACTCCATGACCTGCTCTGTCAGTCTGCCTGCACTGCTCAGAGAACTTCATATCTGACTGCACAATTATCCCCAGGTCTTTTTCATTCTTCACAATCCCTGAGTGTAGTATGACACAGTTGGTACGTTTCTCTTGGGTTACTGCTACCAATATGCAGTACTTTGCATTTGTCAATGTTAAACTTCAGTTGCCACTTCTCAGCCCATTTGCCCAAGTTATCTAGATCCAGTTGCAGTAGCATACTGTCTTTACTGTTGTTAACAACCATGTCAACCTTTGTATCATCTGCAGACTTGGACATTAAGCATAATATACCTTCATCAATATCATTGATGAATACACAAAACAACACTGGGCCCAACACCGAACCCTGTGGAACTCCACTAATGACATTAGTCCACGAAGAGCAGTGTCCATTGATTACCACTCTCTGTCGTCTCCCATTCGACCATCCCTTTATCCATTGTAGCAACTTACCCTCAATGCCATACCACTCTAATTTGTACAGTAGTCTTCCATGTGCATCAGTATCAAAAGCTTTCCTGAAATCCAAGTATATATCAAAATTATTTTTGGCATCCAGTTCCTTTGTGACCACATCATAGTATCAAATCAAATTGGTCAGATAAGACCTCCATTTAACAAACCCATGCTGTGTCTTAACTATTACTGCAGTCTCGTCTAGATGATCCTGCAATGCTTCTTTAACCAGTGATGCCATTATTTTGCCCAGAACACAAGTTAAACTAACGGATCTATAGGTACTTGCGCCACCTTTTTATCTCCCCTTTGTTAATTGGGTATATATCTGCACACCTCCAGTCCATTGGGGACTCTCCTGAGTCCAAGAAAGCTCTCATAATTATGGCTAAGGGTTTGCTTACTTCCTTTGCTGCCTCCTTTAATATAACTTGGTAGATTCCATCCACCTCAGGTGCCTTCCTTATATTTAACTTCAACAATTTCTCCTCCACTTTGCTCTCAGTTATTACAAAATCACTTAGCTCCCTCGTAGAGTTTGATAAACTTCTGGCATTCCCCTCCTTGAATGTGTGAAACTCCTCATGTGTGAATGTAGATGCAAAATACTCATTCAGTTTATCAGCTACTTGAGCAGGACCATCAATAGTTGAACCATCTATGTTAAGTGGACCAATCTGATTCATCCCCTTCTAGAGTTTACATAAGTAAAGAAGTCTTTGCTGTTTTTCTTTGCATCCTTTGCCAAAGATTTCTCGAAATCTGCCTTTGCCTGCCTAATCTCCTTTATGACTTTGTTACAGACTAACTTATATCTGCCATTGGCTTCTGTGTCGCCTGATAATTTATATGCATCCCTTGCATTTTTATTCTCTGCCACGAACCTCATTAATTCATCGGACATCCATTTAGGCCTAAACCTTGAACAGTATTTCTTAGTTGGTATGAAGCCTAGTAGCCTCCAAGATTAAGTATCTGAAGCCTTCCCATTTAAATTCACCATTGGTAACATCATCGGTTGATCCCACTGTATAGAATTTAAAACCTGTCTGAGGACACTAGTCACCTTTACAAAAGCAAAAGTCCTTCCCTTTGCCCTTTATGGTAGTTACATCTTTAAGTAAATCCCACATCATTACATTGTAATCACTGTCACCCAGTGGTTCCTTTATCTGCAAATTCTTAATGCATGAATAATCACTGCTGATTATCAGATCAAGAGTTTTATTGCCTCTGGTTGCCTCTTGAACATATTGCTGTAGAAAACAGTCATCCAATAAATCCACAAAAGTCTTGCTAGTGTGCGAGTTACCAATCCACAAGTTCCAGTCAATATCTGGAAAGTTAAAATTCCTGTTATAAGACATTCTGATTTACTGGCCCACTGTATTTATTTGCACAATTGCGCATTATACTCATCAGATTGATTAGGCCTATAACACACATATTACTGCTCTCATTTTCCCTTTCCCAGTGCTTATGTCACACCACACTGACTAAACTTTGCATTGTCCACCAATGTCAATTGGATGCACTTCCTTAGATTTTATTTATTTCTTAACTAACAGCATAACCCCTCCTCCCTTGCTGTCCTGTCTGTCTTTTCTGTAGACATTGTACTCCCCAAATTCCAATTCTGAATTGCTTATATCTGTGTGACACCATGACTCTGATATCCCACCAATATCTGCCTTTGATGTCTTGACCAGCACTTCAAACTCATCAAATTTATTAACTAGCATTGGTGTACATGCAAGTATACAGGAAACTGTACCTCCTCTTAGTTACCCTAACACAGCCCATGTATTTACTTGTTCCACTATGACTCCCAGCACCTTGCTTTCCAGGCTGCTGCTCATTCTAATAGAAGTAGTGCAAGAATCACTTTTGCCTATGCCTGCTGCCACTGTTAATCTTTTAGTCTGTGTATCCTCCCCCCAAGCTAGCAGTTTTCTGACCCACCTAACACTGCCTCAGTAGCATCAGCTAATATTCTTGTACCCTTTCTATTTAAATATACCATTTCTCTTTCTCCTTTTAAATACACTGTCTGCAGTGCAAGAAAGTTTTCCTTGGTTTCAACCAAATGTGAAAGGTTTTTCTCATCATAGACATTTGTCAATAACTGTAACTCATTCTTTATGTCTAAATAATAGTGACACTCAAATATTATGTGCTCCACAGTCTCTGGAACCCCACATTTACATAAAGGGGAGGCTGCTAGACTGAAGACAAACAACTTACAGTTCAAGTTGCCATGCCCAGTAATTAAGAAGGATGTACGTAATCTTATGTTAAGCCAAGTCATTTTCTGGTCAGAAAATTCTGATACATTAGAAAAGAATTTATAAGTAAGTCTACCAAGTTCAGCAACAGACTAGTGCAATTGCCAGTCCATGACAAACTCATTCCTAATTCTAATATTGTCTTCTTTAACTGGAACATCTAGGTTTAATGAGAAATTTTCAACCACAGCAGGCAAAGCCTTGCGCCTATGGAACTGTAGGTAATGAAACATCACTTCATATTGTATTGGAAGTTTTCAGCTAATTACCTACAATGCAAGAGTTGAAACAGTTCTGCAGTTTATAATAACATGCATGTATAAGTTATAAATCCAGTTTAATGTAAGAATACAAATATATACTAACAGTTCTGCAGTTACGAGATATAGCTAACAGAAAAAATGCTGAGCTTGTGATAAATATTTCTTAATACTGCAGTTGTTGACTCGATAACCCCAAGCATCTGTTGCCAGGTGGGAAGGAGCAGCAGTGCGTAGCACACGCTTCTTGATTAGACCGGGGTTCGAGCCCGTCACGACCAAATACAGAGGATGCGGAAAGGTCAGGGAATGACCACTGCATATTGCGGAGCAATATGGCCTTAGTTGCTAATGCTCCTAAAAACCAAATAACAAACAGCATCTGTTGCATAACAAATAACTGGTATAAATAAACACTTATAATATAATTTTAAACTAAGCTGGTTTAATACTCCAAACCATCCTGGTAATTCTAATTATTTTCCCAGTAAGCATTTTGATTTTCTGAACTAAGTATTTAACATGAGGAATAAAACTAAACCTATCGTCAATAATAATACCTAAGTATTTGTAAATTCTGACAATTTTTTTTGGCCCCATTATTTATTCTAACGTTTGGTGGTCAGTTAAGATTCAAATACCCCTTTAGTAACATTTGGTTTGTTTTTATTATTGAAATTTTCCAATTTGTGAACAATACACCAATCATTAAGGTTACATAAGTACATCATTAGTCCACTCCTCCAGTTTAAGCCTAGAATTACCAAGGACTAGCACTACAAAATCATCAGTGTATGCAACTTTCACAATTTTCTCTTGTTGAATAGCGAGCCACCCATCAAGGACCACATTCCAGCACACAGGACCCAGATTGGATCCCTGAGGGGCAGCCCCTAGTAATGGCATGCTTAACACTCCGTCGGGTGCAATATGTTGTAGAACACGATCGGGCGCATTGAGCCTGGGAAGCACACTTTGATCTACTGATCTTTTCTACGCATGTTCACATTTTCTTACGAAAAAATTGTCAACTACAAACACCAAAGAAGAGAAATAAAACAGTTTGTCATGATTTTCGAAAATAACATAAGTTTATTTGAGAAAATGAATATACATTTTTCCATGAACTATAATAATGAAAATTGCATTGAATTAGAACAAGAATATAAGGAACTGGAAAATTGGTCATTAATCTGATTCATCATCGATATGTCCTTCTACCTCTTTTTTATAGCATTGAGGACACATGAAAACAGCATGTGAGAGGCAGGTAGCAGTATGGCACTTTTTGCATTCATATTGACTTAATCTCCTGTGATTAGTTTCTGAGGTGCAAGTTTCACATCTGCGTCTTTTCGGAGGTAATTGTTGTTCTGTTTCATTCAGTTGTTCTTGAGTCGGAGCGAATATCTTCAATTTTTGTTGAAGGTTTGACGGCATCCCAATTGACTTGAGACTTCGTCGAGCAAGTTGACCAAGCACAAGTTCGTTAGAGAGTTGTTTTTTGAACAGTCTCCTTCTCAGATCTGCAAAACCATTGCCGACATATATGATCTGGGAATTGATTGAAGCAATATTTAGCATTGTGAAAAAAATTACCATGGGCCACCGTTTTGTGTTTCGAGACACATTATATGCACCACACATTTTGTCTACAATATCTACTCCCAACTTAGTTGAATTATAGAAAGTGATTACTTCTGGTTTTTGTTTTTTGCCAGTAGAAACATCAATTGAGTCGTCTTCATGCAATGATGATACAAGGAGGACATTTTTGTTCTTTCTTGGGACATAGGATACCAATGTATCACCATCACTACTGAAACCAAAAATACTAGAGTGTTGTGTTCTGGCTTTGGTGGCTATGAAATCATTTGGTAGCTCTTTCCTGTTTTTCCTGATGGTTCCAACGTAGGAGAGTTTCTTTAGTTTCAATTCATTTAGAAGACTCACTTGTGTGAACCAGTTGTCGGCTGTTATGTTTCTTCCCGAGCCAAACAAAGGTTCCGCCAACCTTTTCACAACATCTGGTGCCTTGTTGCTTACACAAAAGGGTCCTTCGTTCTGCTTTCCTGCATATATTTCCATGTTGAGCAAATAGAACATTTTCGCATCTACTAGGGAGAAAATTTTAATCCCATATTTACTTGGCTTTGAAGGGATGTATTGCCGGAAAGGACAATTGCCACGAAATGCTGGGAGCATTTCATCTATTGTGACGTTTTCACCAATACAGTAGCTAACTTTACAATTAGTCACAAATTTTGTGAATATATCACGTATTGGTGCGAGCCGATCCAGTTCCTTTCTAGCGGATCTTGTTTCTCGATCATCAAATCGAAGACACCGTATGAGACATTTGAATCTCTTGATACTCATGACAAGACTGAACTTGGCAATGCCGTCGCCATCTGTTCCCCATAATTCCTCGAGGGATAGTCTATTCGCTTTATAAACACCAGCCAAGTAGAGTAAACCAATAAATGCTCGTATTTCAACTAAATCTGTATGTTTTGCATCCCGTTCTCTGGAAAATGCTTCTTTGATATTATCTATGTACTGATTAGTATACTTTACGATATCATTTAGAATGTCCTCTGTAAATAAGCAGTTCCAACATTCCACAGGAGTTTTTGCTGTTTTTGCTGCTCCAATAACCCCAGGTAAGCGAGTCTTGATGTTTTGAGGTCTCCTACGAACTTTGCTTTGTCGATGAGTCTTATACCACTTTGTGACTTTATCTTTTCCCATATAAAAGTCGCGATTTTCTTCAATTTCGTCTTCATCTTCACTGCTACCCTCTTGTTCAGTTTCTGATCCCTCTTCACGCTCCTCAACATTATCTTCTGAATCAATGTCGCTTTCGTTTTCAAAATTTTCATCCCTGAATTCGTCATCGTCTTCATCAGACGCCTCCAATAAACGGTAAATTTCTGCAAGGTCTTCGGGTTTATTTGGATTGTACATTTTCTTCGACATTTTTATGTCTGGAACAAACAAAAAATCATGAATGTTTATTGTGTGTATGTCTGTAAATAATTTCTGGCAAAAATATTGAAACATTTCGCAACAAATCACATGATCGGGCGCAATGTGCTTGAGAGAACACAGCCAAAAAACACACTCCTATGTATCGATAATCATGAGATATTTCATAAAATGAAATTACTGATGTAAATATGTGATACAGTATTCCAAATGAATGAGAAAACTTACTTGTCAAACTGCAACGTAATCAGGCGCAATGAGCCTATTAGATCTTTTCACTTGTCTGCCGTAAACGAAGAAAGAGAATCACTAACTGACCTTGCCACTGTGAGTAACACTCGAAGTGAGAAAGCTACCAGGCTGGAGAAGGGGACATGACGTATTGAGGGGGCGTGGCAAACTAAAGAATTCGAGGTGTGCCTAATAGATCAGTTGTGCCCGACGGAGTGTTAATCATGCAAGAGCCAGAGCAAATGGTAATGGAACGATCCCGAAAGTAACTTGAGATAAGTCTATAAAGCTGTGCAGAGACCCCGGCCTCCCAGAATCTTGCCAGGACACTTTGTCACCATAAGGTGTCAAAGGCCCCTTTGAAGTCCACAAAGAGACCGAGGACATACTTAGTGTTCGCACACTGCACAGTAGCCATCACAAATTTAATGGCATCTACTGTTGATTTTCCCTTTGTAGAGACCTGAAGGTTCTTATTTTGATAGTAATATATAAATCTACCGACCATAAGTTTTTATAGGGCTTTTTTCCCTAGGATAGGGAGCAACGCTATAGGGCAATAGGAAGAAGGCTGATTTACAGGTTTCTCTGGACTTTTAATCAGAATCTTTGAATTTGCTTGTTTCCACGGGAGAGGAAACATCCCATCAGCAAGACACGTATTAAGTAAAGTAGTTATTAATTGCTGTGTGACTTTCCTTGTTCTTTTAAGAATGATTATTCTAAAATGTCCCAACCAGGACATTTCTCATCCTTCATGGATTTGGCACACTATAGCCAGTGCAGCTTATGCGCCACTACACACATCCTTTCATGGAATTTATAGCATCAGATATTTCCTGTTGAGAGAACAATTCCTCCTCAACAAGACCTGGGTAAATTAGATGTTCCATATATAAATTTTACTGTGCAGTACATTCTGGCACTGTAATATCTTGTTGAATTATACTGTTCAAGATTTCATTCATTAATTCTGACCATGACAAAGTTTCATGGCCATCAGGAGACAAAATTGAACAAAAGCTTTTACTGGGGTTTATTTTGTTTGGAACTAATTTATTTGTAAAAGAATAAGAGAAGTTTACCTCAATATGATACGTAGAACACTTCCGTATAATACTCTTGATACGTAGAACACTTCTGTATGATACTCTTGATATGTAGAACACTTTCGTGTGATACTCTCCAGAAATTAAAACGAATATAACATTACAGTAAAAAATAAATTGAAAACAATTAAAAAATTGAAAATATTACATTACATTAACTAATTTATCAGCATGCCCCCAAGGATCTTTGAGAGTCGTACTCACCATTCGCTCCTAGGCAGCCTTTTTCTCTTAATAAATTAAAGTAATTCCATCTGGCTTGTTTATAAATATCTCCCAAACGTTCCACCTCTTCCCTGGACCTATTGTTTCTCTTAGTCCATTGGAAGCTGTGCCTAGCAGTTTTTAAGTCATTTCACAAGGTTGTTAAAATCTGGGTCCACCAGGGCACATAATTTTTTCTTAGCTTCTTCCTAAAAGTGTTATTACATACTCCTTCAATTAGTTCTTGCACAGCCTCCACCTGAGAAGCAGTTGGCAATTGACCGATACGATGAAGATTATCAGCTGTGGTAGCATCTTGTAGTTTTAGATCAAAGTTATTCCAATTTGCCCCTTAGGTTTCGTATCGTGGAAAATCGTATGATGTTTGCTCTGTGGGCAAGATTAAAAACTATTCAAATGTTATAGCATTATGATCACTTGCACTCCATGAACAGTTCATTTTCTAATTCCTGATACCATTATGCAGTGTCGTGTTTACAACCGTAATGACAATTAATGATTTCCCATTTGCCGAAACAAACGTGGGGGGGGCAACTGTGGTACACAGTGTCAGGTTATTGTCGTCACTATGAATTCTTCCAAAAGTTCTCCCTTGGAATCAGTATTCTATTCCACAAATAGAAGCAGCATTGGCATCCATGCAAATAACGACATGCTTTCCCATAAGTCTATATAATGCATTCTCAAGATAATTCAGAAAAGAGTTGATGATTCATTAAAGAGGCGTCCGGAGTTAGGAATTCGATAATTCATTTTTAATGTCACTAACCACTGACTCAAAACTGCATTATACTATAATTAAAGTAAAATAAAAAAGTGTATATTACGATAATATAAAATTACTGATTAAAAATTTTAAAAGTTCAAATCACTTAACATATAAATAAAAGACAAATAAAAAAATCAAAGCTATTTTTATTCAACATATCCCCTCCCTTATATCAATGCACTTTTTACATCGGTCCTTCAAGCATTTTAGTCCCTTGGAATAGAAGTCCAAAGTTTGCTCCTCCAACCAGACCTTGGCCACACTGGTGACGTTATTTGTGGTGTCAAAACGCCTTCCTTTTAAAAAAATTTTTGAGATTTGGGAATAGATGGTAGTCAGAGAGAGCCAGGTCAGCGAATAAGGTGAATGGTCCAAATATTTGAAATCCAATTGTTCAATTTTTGCCATTGTCTTGTGTGCTGGTGTGTTGTCCTGAAGGAAGATGATGCCTTTGCTCAATTTTCCATGTTTTTTTCTTTACTTTGTCTAATAGAGAACAGTAGTAACTTGCATTGATTGTCAAACCTTTTTCTAGATAGTCTATCAATACTACACCTTCACAATCCCAGAAAACAGTAGCCATCACTCTTCCAGATGATCTTTGGGTTCGGAACTTCTTGGGCCTTGGTGAACCTGAATGTCTCCACTCCATTGATTAGTGTTTCGTCTCAGGTCATAAAAATATAACCAGGTTTCATCTACAGTCATTAAAAAATTGCTCTTATCCTGAAAATGAGGCGCATTATAGCCTTAGTTGCTAATACGCCAATAAAACCCAACAACAACCTGAAAATGAGCGATAACGGTCTTTGAAGTCACCACTCGGTTTCGCTTCTCATCTACATTGATAGATTTCGGAACCCATTTTGCTGATAACTTTTTCATTCCCAAATCGTCATCTTCAACATGCATTCATTTGGAATCTTTAGGGTCTCCTCTATTGTTTTAACTGAAATTCTTCGATTTTCAAGTATCATTTCATGAATTTGATCGATGTTTTCGAGAGTTGATGCAGAAATCGGTCTTCTCGATCTTGGAGCATCTTCAAGGACAAAACTGCCTCTTTTGAATTTGCCAACCCAATTTTTTATAGCTGCATAAAAAGGACACTGTTCTTTAAGTGTTTTGTCATATCTTCAAATATTGCTTTTGCAGAAAACCCTTTGAAATACATAAAGGTATTTTATGATCGCATAGTACTTCATCTTCTCAAACTTGTGATTTTCCCGATTCCATTTCTTTAAAGGCTGAAAAAAAGAATTAAATATATATTTTTTTTTCTGGATTTATGGTTTTTATATTAAAAAAGATTGCTGATCATTGATAATTAAATTGGTCCAATATTTTTAAAAATGGGTCAGGCTAAAAACTTTTCAACCCCCCCCCCATATACATTATTTTTTTGTTTTTGTATGGACGGTTCCTAGAAAGTTCATCTCTGCCTTGTTGCTCTGTTCAGTTTTTACAGACTCTGTCAAGGTGAAGCCAGTGTGTGTCATGTACTAAAAAAAAAGAAAGTGTTCATCCCGCACAGGATCAGAGTCCTGTGCTGGTTGAACAGGATAGTGGAAGAGGAAGGTAAGAGAGAGAAGGGGAAAAAAAAACTTTTTTCATCCTGCATGGGAGAAAGCGAGCTTATGTGTGTGTTCTGAAGTGTGGTGTGTTTTGGCTACCAAGAAGCAGCGATCACCTGAACAACCGCTTCTAGGTAGTCATCCCTAGCCGTGGGAAGGTAAGGCTTCCCTACTATCTGCTTGCCCTCCTCCCTGAGGAACGAGTTTCCCACGAAGGAAAAGAAAATAAGTGCAAAGCGAAGAGGGGGAAGGAGAACAGAGGAGGAGGACTCCCCGACCCAGGGGAGCCCCAATCCAGGATAATTATTAGAGAGGGGGGAAAATAATAATAAATAAAAAATAAGAGAGAGAGGGTTTGTGCTGGCCTGGCCTGGGGAGCCCCAGCCAAGGGTAGAGTGTGAGAGAAAAAAAAATAAAATAAAAATAAATAATAAATAATTAAAAAAGAAAAAAAAATTTTGATCCTCCACCCCAGCTGGGAAGTGAAAGGAGCGATGACCAGGGTGCCAGCAACAGAATGCTAAAAAAAAAAAAAAAAAAAAAAAGTGAAAAAAGTTGTTTCCATACCCTGCACTAGACAAAGGAAAGGATAGCAGTAGGGTGCTATTGCTGCCCAGGCTCCAGGGGGGGGGGAAGTGTTTTAGTCACTAAATGTAGCATGTCCAATAGTATGAGAATTCTATCAGTTGGCTGGCATTAGTCGGCAGTTGAAGTCCCTGGGGTCTGGTAGTTTTGATGGTTAGCATAGGTTTTCCTCTTCTCAAATATTTCTGCGGCAAGTACCTGGAACACCTTCAGTTTGTGTGGGATGTCTATTAATTGGTGTAGTTGTTCCTCGTTGTAGGTGGGGATTTCCATTTTTAGGTTGTTTCTTTGCTTTTGGTAGCGGGCACAGTTGAGGAGCACATGCCTCCAGTTTTCCTCCTGTCTGCAATGTGACAGTGGTCTGTGTCAAGGAGTCTTAGCTGGTGCAGTTTGCTATTTAGTGACCCATGCCCAGTGAGAATGAAAGAGGACTGGAGGGTTGGGGAGAACCACTTATTAGTTGCTTTGGCTGTAGTGGAAGTTACCTGTGGAAGGAAAACCCTGGTTACAACACCCACCGGCAAGATGTCCCATCTGGTCTGCCACAGTTTTTTCTTGTTTAACTTCTGTGTTTAGGTCTGTACTCCTGCTATTGCTCTTGGGATGTGTTTCTTGGTTCTGTAGGATAACCCCCTGAAGATAATATGGAGGTCTAATGGTAAGGTGCCAGCCAATACTTGTAATGCAGCTGTAGAGACTGTGCGGCAAACCTGATGGGAGACCAGCAGCATTGATCTTTGGATTGAAGCTAATTTTCCTTTCATTTTACTGTTCATGGTCTGGTGGAACCAGGCCCCCGCTGTGTATGAAACAATGGGCAGAAAAACTGCCTTATAATAGAGGGTCAGGGTGCACCTTGAAAGCCCCCACTCATTCCTCGACACTCTATGGATGCAGAGAATTTCTTCATTTTGTTGTGGACATGCTGCAGGTGCGGGAGGAAGGAGAGTCAATGGTCTATTATTACACCGAGAACTCTGGTTTGTTCGGTGATGGGGAGTCAAATTCCATTAATTTTGACCTGCGGGGGCTTTCTCAGATCTAATCTGGTTTTAAACACCATCACGCTGGATTTTGTTGGGCTGATCTTGAGTTTATTCAGTGTGGTCCATGGTATTAGACTAGTGAGGACCATTTGGGCTGCTTGTTCTATTGCCGTGTGTGATTTTCCAGAGACAACGATGGTCAGATCGTCGGCAAATGCTATAACTTTTGTTTTTTCAAATGTGTAACTCAGCCAGTCTTGGAAAACCAGGTTTCAAATCAGGGGCCCCAGCACAGAGACCTGGGGGCACTCCCGATGGATGGCCTTTTGGACTTGGAGGTGTTTCGATCTAATTACAATTGATCTGTTTGTGAAGCCAGTAGAGGTTTTTTGGGCACTCTGCTTTTTTGGAGGCGGTCCTGCACACTCTCTCACCAGACATTATCAAAAGTCCCCTCGAAGTCGATAAATAGGGCTAACCCGTACTTAGCCTGAGACATCTCCAGGTGGAGAACTAGATCAGTGAGGGCATCTTCACAGAACCTCCCCATCGTGAATCCGTACTGGGCTGGTGAAATAAGGTTTTTGTTTTCAAACCAGTGAGTGATGCGAACAGGAATAAGTCACTTGAGCATTTTCCTGAGGTTGGCTAGTAGTGCTATTGGTCTATATGAGCAGGGGTCTGTCAGTAATTGTATGGGTTTCAGAATAAGACGGAGCATGGCTACCTTCCGAGCCTGTGGGAAGTGGGAATTTTCCAGACATTTGTTATATAGGAGCAGAAGATGATGTGGTATGGCTTTACTTTGTAGAATCTGATTATGAATGCGTATTCTATATGATCCATCCCCGGACATTTTTTGATGTTTATTTTTGACAGGACAGAGTCAAGCTCTTGCAATGAGAAGGGATTGGCTTGAGAGTCCGTTGTATATTCTGTGTTTGCTTTGCATATGATTTGGTGCTCCGGGAGTGCCCCTTGGGGGTCATCTTCTGGGAATAATTTATCGATTATTGTACTCAGTCTGTCCAGTCAGTTGTTTCTGCGCTGTCTGTTTGTACCGTGCCATATATATCCGTTGTGGAGGTTTTATCTCTGGCTATCTTATAGAAGATATATATATACATTAGATAATATGACCGAAGACAAGTGAGCATGACTGCGAAATCACCACTCTGGTGTCAGTAACGTGGTATCACATGTGCGTAATGAGTGCTGGTGCTCATTATACTGAAGAATGGAAGATGCCATAATGGAGTGTATAGGAACAGAAGACATGCTCAGTCATCTTCTGTCATATTATCTAATGTATATATATCCAGTATACCTTACTAACAAACTGATGAAGGAACACCCTGCCCCGAAAGCTACTATTTTATTTTATTTTTATGTACCTTTTATCTTGAAGAGTTTAATTTTAATCATTTTGTCGGCTTTCACAAGAAATATAACGAGAGTATTTCATTTCGGCTAAAGCATTAATATTGATACAGGATTTTCAGCTAAAATGGAATAACTAAGAAGTTATTTCATTTTAGCAATTTTCTCAAATTGCTTATTTAAAATATTTTAAAAATCTTTGCTGTCAAGTAACAGCACATTTGTTTTATATTTTTTTTATTGTGAAAGTGTAGTGTTGAAGATTTTTTGTACGTTCATTTGTTATGAGGTCTTTTCTGTTAAGCTGATACACAGAATTGCTTGTTCTCTTGCACTGATGAATGTATGGAATACAGTTTTGTATTTAATTTTCCATGTAAAACGGTCCAATTTACAGTGTTGCTTGAATATAAATGTAATCATTACTAGTTATATTGGGAGTGTAATCATTACAGTGGAACTGTTTTTTGTAATTAATTTCCATTTATAAAAAATCTAACTTGGAAACCCTCTTTGCATATAGCAAAAAAAAAAAATTAATAATATATTTATCTAGAAATAATTAATATGTAAATAAGTCAGTAAATATTATTGATGTATATTATCTTTAACCTAGCAGTATTATTGCATGGTCTAACAGCCCCTGTGGGCAATTATTTAATCCTTAATCCTGGTGAATCACTGTTTGGGGATTAGTTGTACAAGTACCGGACCATTTATCTGGCAAGCCTGGGATCGGAGGTGACCCAGATTTCTGGACCAAGGCTTACTATATACAGTACTTAAAATGAAAAGTAAAGAAGGAAATTGTATTTAACAGATAGAAATTAATACACTTCTAAAGCAGGGGCTGTTTAATCAATATTAATCCACTAATCTTTATTTGAAGACAATTCAACATCTGGGGGTGACAGGTACAGGAAGAGAAGAAGCACAGGTATTGGAGGTTGAAGATTGAGGTTCAGGCTGAACTTAACTTGAAAGTTTCTGGTTGATCTTTGGAAATATATCCTGCAGATTCTGTTGTTTCATATACTTTGGTTTTTCTTTAATGAAAACCTCTTGTATTTTATACATTCACATTATGTGCTGCTCACTGATGAAGCTCTTTTGCTCCATTCCCCGAATCAGCTCCTCAGTCAGGCTGATGCACCTATCTATAGACACTTTCTCTTCTTCTTTCAGTGCACTGTCATCACCATCATCATCATCACTCTCATCTGATTTGTTCTTATCAGCATTCATTACCATATCTACAATTTCACTATCCGTGAGTTGGAGCATCACCGTCAATGTTTATACACTCTTGTATAGCCCCTTCATCGAGTGACTTGGCTACTTCACATGACAAACCTTTTGCATATTCCAATAAATTCTTCACTATTTCTTCCTCATCAGACATACGAAAGCCACAAAAAAATCAGGGTCATCAATCACAGGAAACACCCTGACTCCCTTAAATGCCCTAGGATGCTGACTTTTCCCAACAGTGAATAATTTGCACTTGTGGGTGCCAGTTGCATTGGAACATGCAAGAATCGTAAGTCGTTCCCTGAAATCCTTATATCCTGCTGGTGCTGATTCATCTGGTGTTACCTACGGCTTCCTTGGTATGTAAAGCCAGAATAAAGAAGTTTCATCTGCATTGTACACCAGTTCAGCTGACAGTACCTCATCAGAAACCAACTTGGCAAATTCATCTAAATATGCCTCTGCAGCATCGTGGTCTGCAGAAGCCTTTTCTACACAAACCTTCAGCTTGCGAATGCCATGCTTTTGTTTAAATCTGTTGAACCACCCAGATGAATAATATGAACAGATAATGCCTCGTGAAAAAGTTTAGCTTGGGCCATTATAATGGAATGATCAAGTGGAAACTTTTCACTCTGATGCTGCCTAATCCATTCAAGCAACACTGTCCACATCTACATTCTTCGACTGGTGTAAAGTTTTTCGCTTGTCCATTAATTTAGGCACATCACTGTCACCGTAGAATTTAAGTATCTTTTCCTTGTTTCTTGATATCATAGATAGTAGATGTACCAACACCATACTCAAATGCCACACTGAAGCACCTTTATCAAGTCTCATAAGTAACTCTACTTTCTTTGATATACTGAGCGCAAAATGTTTCCTTTTATACATTGTATTAAATGAAAATTATAATAAATTTGGACAAATAATCACATAAAAATTAGAGGGGCAAGTGGACACAGCAGCTGTCGTATTGGAACTGACGTGCAATTGATTGCTATGATTCACGCTTGCTATATTCCACACCTTGATGTTGTCAAAAAAAAAAGCCCGCCAGATTCAAAACTAGCCAGTTTCAAAAATAGCCGGTTTTCTGGAAGCCGAATAAATGGTCCAGTACCTGTAGTTACTTTTTTGTAGCACTTGCTTATTGACATTCGGTCTTGTATATGCTGCTGTTGGATTAATGTATATTGTTGTTCACTTTGTATCTGAGGATATCACTGTGGGTATCTGAGAAGCTACCTAGTGTGTTACTTGACTTTGGCACACTTTTTCATTGCAATGAAGGTTATATATTTCAGTTTTATGTTTGAATTATTTATTATATTAAAATGGTTTTTGTCTTATTATTTCTCATAAGTAAAAGTGAGTTATCATTTATTAGTATATTGATGCTATTATTGTGTAAAAAATAATAAAACTCATTTCTACAGTAAGCAGTAATGGTCCCAGGATTTTCTGGGAAGAAGACTAAGCAATTTTCTGGTCAATCAGAATTTTCTATAAGGATGGGAGGCTAAAGAAGTGTTCCAGAGATTCACTAAGCTTTAATCATTATATAGCAGTAAAAAAAAAAAAAAAAATCTACATTATTTTTAATGCGGAGGAAGGAAACTCTATCCACTAGTTATGATTGCCAGAGTCTAAGAATTGTCATCCATTTCTATGTTCTAAGTCATGCAGCGAATCCTTGATCAAAAATAATATGGATTTATTTATTGTTACTATTTCATGAGTTCAATATTGATTACATATATGGGCAGAAATATGAATAATTTATTATTTTTCATTGAAAATGTTAATTTTAAAGTATTGTCTTAAGTATTGTATAAATATGTTGTTCTGGAGTAAAGAAAACGTTTCACACAGTTTCCACATGCATCTCCACAAATTTAAATTTGCCATTGCTTGATAGTTTTATGGTGACAACACATTTTTAAAATTTTAAGCATGCGGAGGAAGGAAACTCTATCCACTAGTTATGATTGCCAGAGTCTAAGAATTGTCATCCATTTCTATGTTCTAAGTCATGCAGCGAATCCTTGATCAAAAATAATATGGATTTATTTATTGTTACTATTTCATGAGTTCAATATTGATTACATATATGGGCAGAAATATGAATAATTTATTATTTTTCATTGAAAATGTTAATTTTAAAGTATTGTCTTAAGTATTGTATAAATATGTTGTTCTGGAGTAAAGAAAACGTTTCACACAGTTTCCACATGCATCTCCACAAATTTAAATTTGCCATTGCTTGATAGTTTTATGGTGACAACACATTTTTAAAATTTTAAGCATAATTAATAAGCTTTGTTTCATTAAAACTAATAAGCATTTCTAGTGGCCAAAAAACACAGCACATTTAGAATTTTGAGTTATTGTTAAAAAAAATAAGTATTGCAAGCTACAGGTAAAGGATCAAAGCATTAGTATAATATAAGCACAATTTAAGACATCCAATTACTTTTTTTAAATATGAAGGTCAATGTTCGGCTATAAAAGTGTGTGGTACTACTGCCTGGTTAAAGTAAGTGTAGTTGTATATGTTTTTTTTTTTTTTTTTTTTTTAGCTTTTCTTTCTTGTAGTTGTTGACTGTAAAGAATTTAAGTTATATTGGTTTTTTTCCAACCCATATAAGGTAGTATGGCAAAATCTTTTAGTTGATAGCAACTGTATAACTTTTTTTAGTTGATTTATAGAAAACATCACCTTTTTTTTTAATCTTTGAAGCCCATTCCATTGACCAGTAGTGCTTTTTGTAAAATTAAACAGAAAAAGAAATACTTCCACTGCTTTGCATTACTTTAAAATTGCAATTTTTCTGTTACTCAGTTATATTATATTTGCATCCAATCTTCAAATATCTTGAAACTATTTTAAAAAATAATAATAATAAAAAATAAATCCTAAAGAATTTATTTTAATTAATAACAAAATCAGAATTTTTATTTGGTGCAGGCTGAGGATCAGAGTCACTGCTTTGACTTAGAAAAAATTACTTTTTTTTTTTTTTTTTTCATTTTAATTGAGCCTTTTTGGGAGGGGCTGAAGCTTGGCACCCACCCTCCAGGGTACACCCTGATTTTGATACTTGAAATAGATACTGCAATGGAACTGGCATTAAGAGAATTGAAATATGATGGTGAATTATTTTTTAAAGGAAGCAAGACTATTTTTGTAAGCCTGTTTTATGAAAAATATATATTCTCAGAGTTAAAATGCAAATATGTGGAAAACAATACAGTTCCTATTAATTCAGCCATTTTAAAAATACTGTATATTATTATTATTATTATTATTATAATTAGCCATATTGAAAGAGTTTCAGATGTACTGTGTCCATAGAACCAAAGATTTTGTAATATGTAAAAAAAAAAGTTGAGGTCAGTTTGACATTGAGTGTAAATGTGCTTAAATGATTATAACAGCCTGATAGAGGGAAATAATTAATCAGGGATTGCACACCATGAACTGCTTGTCAAAACGCAACTTAAACCATTCAGTTACTGATAAAGTTAAGTTGTATTTTGACAGGTGGGTCATGGTGCACATTGTGTTGTTGTTCATTGAATTTTATCCTCTTTGTCATTATCATTTTTTTTTTTTTTTTTTGTCAGAGGAGATCCAGGCCAGAAATAATTCTGTTGCTTGTTGAACTTTTCTCCATTTTTTTTTTTTTTTATTTATTTATTTTTAATAAAATGAACAGTGTTGCCTGTTCAAGTAATTTATTTGAAATGCTGTGTGAGTGATTTGCCCAGGACATAATCCAGTCCTGATTGAGAATTAAAATCTATATTTGTGTTCCATACAATAATTTTTAAAGCTTTAATAGTTATAGAATAAAAAAAAAAAAAAAAACAGATAGTGGGAGTTTATTAAGAATTCGATAACATACAGTGCAATATCAATAATATTAAGTCAAGTTTGGAGTTATTTATAGAAGACATTTAGATTTTTGAAACCAAAGATTTTAAAGATTTTGTAACAAGTTGAGGTACTATTTATGTATCTGTTTTGTAGAAATAAAATTTTTAAAAAATGAATCTCAACATTTTGTTTATATTATGATCACATATATTTTAAGTTATATTACATTTCAGAAAAATAACAAAAATCGTAAGCATTAGCATTAGTAGAAGCATATGATGCAAGAAAGCAAGCTTATGCAGCATCAGCCAAAAAAAAAAAAAAAACCCTTCCACTTCACCCCTCCATTCGTTCGAAATACCTGTCCAGCTGAGCCTTAAATTTATTTAGGCTATCAACTTCCACAACAAGGGATGGAAGTCTGTTCCATCAACCAACTACCCGCTGGCTAAAGGCAAATTTCCGCACATCTATCCTACATCTGTCTTTCCTCAATTTGAATTTATGCCCTCTCAGGTGATTATTCTGAGCAAGAGGCAGTATTCCATCAGCATTGAGCATGCTCAAACCATTCAAGGCTTTGTACACCTCTATCAGATCACCTCGCCGGTGCCTAGTCTCCAGACACTGTAATTTGCAAAACTTAAGCCTTTCTTCGTAAGAGCAACCCTTCGTTCCGTTCACTAACCTTGTTGCCCTTCTCTGTACTCGTTCCAGCAGCTCTACATCCTTCTTGAAATATGGCCTCCAGACCTGTATACAGTATATATATTGGTGATATACTTTTCTTATATGCAAATAGCAGTTTGAATTTGAAAGGGAAAAATTTCCCTGTAATACTGTAAGAGAGCATTACACTCAAGATTCAGTATAAAGTTTAGAAAATTTTAATCTCTGCAATCCAGTATAAAAAATAAAATCTTCAACAAAAATATTACAAAATATTTAGATATTTCATATGTTACATACAACTAAATTTAGTGAAGTATTTTTATGAGAGACCTTTTTGTATTAATTTCATAATAATAACAAATTGTTAATTAATAATAAACTACTTAATATTCATCACCCAATAATTAATATTGGTTGTTATGTGTTGCACTTACCAGTGAAGGGATAACTTAAATAACCATATGGGTCCAAGCGCATCAGAAATACATAGCTATATCTGAATAAATCAGAATATTAGTAAAATGGCATCGTTTTAAGTTTCTCATATTGTGAATACCTTCACAACGAGTTGCCATGATATTGCACTACTTCGAATAAGTAACACTTCACCTAAGGAGAAGACTAATGTTACTTATTCTCAGATGGATACCACCACCCAGACGGCACCGTTTCAGGGCTATTTTGTATATGTGTGGGATAATAACTCGACTATCCACTTGTCCCTATTAGACTTAGAAAAGCAAAAAGGTAGAGGGAAAGTAATAGTAGGAGTGGAAGAGGAAAAGAAACAGTGTAGAAGAGTGAAAGGGACAGTGACTCCAACTCACACCACTCAAAAACTCAAACTCCTCGAATAGGCAACGCTTCCCCAGTGGAGAAGGCTGTTGTTGCCTATTCTTGGAAACTCCGGACATCATCAAGCTCCCCCTGGTGCCGTTTCAGGGCTATTTGGCCCTTCTTTGGTGGGTGGGTAGGTACCTGAGTGATGCAATGATGACAAAACAGTTATGAAGTATAACTCCACAATATGAGAGATGCCTGATGGTGTATCATGTATTTAGACTCTAAAGTGTTTAGGGCATAAACCTCAAGCTATGGGAGAGTCTAGACTGTATAAATATAGTGCAAGTGCATCAGAAATACATAGCTATATCTGAATAAATCAGAATATTAGTAAAACGGCATCATTTTAAGTTATATCTCATATGAGATATAACTAAAAATGATGCTGAGAATAAGTAACATTAGTCTTCTCCTTAGGTGAAGCGTTACTTATTCAAAGTAGTGCAATATCATGGCAACTCGTGAAGGTATTCACAATATGAGATATAACTTAAAATGATGCGCTTTACTAATATTCTGATTTATTCAGATATAGCTATGTATTTCTAATGCGCTTGCACTATATTTATACATAGTCTAGACTCTCCCATAGCTTGAGGCATATGCCCTAAACACTTTAGAGACCATATGGGTCCATAAAACCACTAAATAATCAATCAGCCATATGGATAGTGGTATGTATTATGAATGAGATCTCCTGGCTGGCATGATGGTTATGATCACTATTCTTTGGCACTACACCTCATTTTGATCCTTCTCAGCATTTATGAGCTTTTTTTAAAATGTACTTTGGGTGAAGGAAGCCACACATTTTTCAAAAAAATTGATTTTTCATGCCACAAACAAAAAAGCAGACCAACCAAAGGTTAATAGGAGTATACAAATACAATATCCTGCTGCTTCATGGCCTTAGCTGCCTCTTTGAAAATTCTAAAAAAAGTATTCCAATAGTGAAGTGTTGCTTAATATAGTGTGGTACAAGAAAAACTTGTTATGAGTGCCCCGCATTTTGAGAGATCAATGCCTTACATGTAAAACTTATTCAAGTTCACTTAGCTGTTTGCTGTAGCTTACACAATAAAAGTGCAAGAAGTGCTTTCCATAGTTTTAAATCATAGTTTTAAAATCTTTTGTAAGATCACTTTGTGCTCTGAATGTCTTCAGTTATGCACATTGGTAGGTTATTGTCAGTCTGCATAACAAATTAATCAAAAGAAACAGATTTATAAAGTTAAAAAAACAAGCATGAGCACTTTTTCCTGCATTAAAACAAATTTGTATTTCATTTTCTCTGAAATATGTATGCTACCTGCCACAGAGTATCTTGACATTTGTCTCTTTCACACTGACTTCACTGCCACTCACTTAAATAGCATGTCAATCCCCACCCCACCTTGGTGACCGTAACACTCCACCCTCCTGGGTAGGTACTTGACCAAAGAACACTAGACTACAGCAGGTATAGTCTTTCATTCTTCCTGCAGTAGAGAAACTTGCTACACTGGGACTCACTAACAACCCACACTGTTCATGTGGACAACTGGAGACATGGGATCATCTCATGCACCACTGTCCCCTCTACAAGGATCTCTGATCTATTCTGATTACAGAAATACAATTTATCCCCAGAGACCAACCTTCTGGAGTCAGAATAAAAATAAACAGCTTTCTCAAAATTTGCCCAAAATCTCTTTTCAAGACGCTGGACTATCCCACCAAGACAACAGCAACAACCAACGTAAAACCCAACCTAACGCAACTGCATCACGGATCGACCGGCCCCTAGCCAACAATGAATGAATGACTATAAAAGAAACTAAAAAGAAGATACCTACATCAAGAACAAGAACTGGACTAGAAGACAACATCCCAAGCTGAGACCTAAGTCTTAAGCATGACAAAATACCAGACCAGACCATGAATGACAGTGCAGCTACACTGCCCAATGCCACTATTGCCAATCTGAACCAGACTCTTGCATGATTCCCCTTTCAACTCCCCCTTCCCTTGGCAGGGGAGAGATGGGCCCGGCTGTCCCCTTCCTTTTGGCTGATGAGGCATGGGCCTGCCTCATTGACTTTCTGGGGTCACCTTCTCTGTCCCCATATTTCTACCTCTTCCCCCAGCTTTGTCTCCCCCCACTCTAACTGTATGCTAGCAAATGCTCTACACGTCCAAATTTAATTACACCCAAAAAACTTTATACTGACCACTTGAGGTACTAGTGTGAGATATGTTGGTGTGGCCTTCACCCAATGTTTCATTAAATCTCATAGGAGTACCCTTGGATTCAAATCAGGACTCTATGCCAGCCATTAAAACTTTTTTACAATTATGCCCATGCACTGTTCTCAAACAGTATTGGTAAGCATGAAGAATCCTGTTGAAACAATCACCAAAGGCCCTAAGCTGTTCCATGAGAAACAGCACCACACCATAACCGACCTCCTCTGAACTTCATTGTTTTCAATTCATATTGCCAGATGTGTTAAAGCAGCTTGTGACATCAGTGCCATGACATGCAAGTTCTACAAAGCCATGGAGGCCTGATTCAATATTAGTATAGGTAGTCCCATTTTAATATCCTTTCAGTGTATAATATTGCTTTTTTTTTTTTTGAAATAAAAACTAAGTGTTATCAGGAACTAGAAGGGCTTCGGATGATTTTATTGAAATACATCTGTAAGTTCTATATTTAGTACTCTACAATAAAGAGATTATGTATGAACTTTATCGGATGGTTTTTTGCTTCCTGAACAAAACTCCTACAATGACATGTACTTGTATCCCTACTGCAAAATATTTCCAGCATTTCCCTCTATCTTAAAGATACAGTAATTTTAATTCTTAAAAAAGGAAGTTGAAAATAATGATGAAGAATAAAATGGTTTTCAAGCCAGGTTTGATGATTTGCTGAAATCGAAATCCTTTTATAATCCTATTTACTGCTGTTAAGATTAACGGTAGCTGTTCTATAGACATCACAAAATATCACCAACTCAAGATTAGCATGTGAACTATTGCAATAATGCAAATGGAGGTGTCTGTAAGTCATCTGTCAATGAATTCCTTAAGAAATTCATTCAGATGGCTTACAGGCATCACCAAGCCAGGATATTGCCCTGCTGGCTTGAAATGATGTTTTAATTAAGGCTCTGTTATTCTGGATTGCAACAGAATTTTTCTGTGCAAAATGTTTTTGTTTTTCATATAAACAGTTCATTGTAAATAGCTTACACACACATTGTAAATATATACTTGGAAATACTGTTATAAATGACCTGCTTAAAAAATCCTTTGAACCAAATTTTTCATTGTTTTTATTGTTGCCTTACTATTAACTGAATGTTATTTTCTTTGCTATACACAATAAATAGGTTTCCTGTTGTGTATACTTTTCTGAAATAAAATAAAATAATGTTCGGAGCTCTGGTTATGCCAGTGAAGCTTTTGCATGCCAATGTTTTCACAAATTGTTACAAGCTGTGCAGTACAGCATGGTGCATTGTCATGTTGAAACAAAAAGGGCCTCTCCATACTGTGGCAATAGTATACAAAGGGTAGAATTTTTGTTTTACTGCTTGGCATTCATTGGTCTGACAAGCACTGGGGACAGTATATCTGCCAAACTTTACAGATGTGGCATTCTCTGATCATACATAAACATGGTCATCACATCAAAAAGCAGTATCTATCATAAAAGCTTTGTAATGTTCCAGAGTCCAATTATGATTCTGCACCTAGGCAAGTCAATGCAAGGTTTGGTTTGGTCTGTGATGTGATGTTTGGTTTGGTCTGTGATGTGATGTTTGGTTTGTGTGTTGCAGCTCTTCCATAAAATCCTATGCCATGTGGTTTCCCTATATATCAGTTCCTATGGCCTCACTGAACTTCCTACCCTTGAGTGTAGCACAGTGTTACAATCACCATCCTCTCACACCAGGTAGAAAAGGCCTGAGTTCCAATCTTGTCAATGAAGAAAGTAGTTTTTATGGGCTTTTTCCCACAATGGCTGAGATGGTCTGGTGAGGTGCATAGGTTTCATTTGCAAACCTGCAGAACAATAACCCAATTACAGATAATACTTGCATCTCGTGGCCTAAGTTGCTTTTGTATTTAACATAATGAACTCCCTGGTTGATATTCAATGAAGACTAATGAGACCTATGTCACACTCTTCTGAGCACCCATCAATTTCTGCAATCTACCCCAAATGTATGCTGCCTGTAGTAGCACTACAACATTCCCATTTGATAATAGTTCAGTCATTGGTGTAGGCCAGTGTCATGCAAATGTTTCAGTCCATGGCTGCAAACGTTTGCATGAAAGTCTGAAAACTTACCTCTCAGTGTGATGGGTGATCTCAGACGCCCCCTATGGACTTGTTAGCAGATCCTTTTGGAGGCAGTACACAGACTCCAAAATCAGAGATGCTGGTGTTGACTAGCATTTACCAAAGTGTGATACATGGACTGGTACAGATTCATTTAGAGTTGGTGCATTATAGTCTTAGCTGCTCGTGCATCAAAAACCAAACCAGATTCATTGGGGGGGGGGGGAATACATATCGATCTTTAGTAAATATACAGCTAATTGCACGATCCTATTATTATCAGGCTATATTCGTGAATGCAAAAAGCTACGACATAAGTGTGAAAGTAGTTCTGCCTTTGGTTTTTATTATTATTATTAGCCATATGGTGCAAGGAAGCCTGAGGCTTATGCTGCACCAGCCAAAAAAAATTTCTGAGTTTCCCTGAGAAAGAAGTGTCAGAAGTAGAAAGGAATCACCAAGAAAGAGAAGAATGATGATATCCAGCTGAGGACCCTGGGTGTGCCAAGCCCATACTCACCAGATGTGAGCCCCTGGGGTGTTTTCAAAAACAAAGCAAAAGTGCTCTTAACCAACCCTCGCTTAACTGAAACATCCCCTTCCCACTTTATATATATATTATCTGATGCCCCCCATTTTTAACACACTACAGTGTGCCATGAACACTAGTCCAGTATGTGCACCATGCCCACCTTCTGGGTTGTATAAACACAAAGCGGATGTGCTGGAAAGACTCAATAAAGGTGTGTCACTAAAAAATTGCTATCGGATTAGATATGGGTAAGACAACTGAAATATTCGAAAAAAAAATCATAAAATAATGATTTTGCACTCGGTTTGTTTCACAAGAACAGTTGAATTCTGTCTCCATTAAAAAAAAAAAAATTAGAGATAGCAGACAATGAATGCATTATGGCTGTGGTTTATGCATGAAAGACAATGCAGAACTGCAGTCAGTGTATCCCCATAAAAGTAGCATCAAACAATTGGCTTTAGCCTTCCATCAAAAGATTGATGGTGTGGTAATATTAATAATAAAAAACCAGATGGCTGTTAGGAAAAATAAATGATAGTCATGTATGGAGTATTAGAAGGGGGAGATGATGTACTGGCTGATCAGACTGCAGCTCAAAAATTTACATAAGGTCATTTATCAACAGAAAAACTGATTTTAATTATATGATGTTACCTATAAAATCGATGGCTAAAAAAGCAGAGCCTGTGGAAAGATTGGAAAAATATAAAAATATCCAAAGAGAGAATCATGACAGCTGCCTACAGCAATGCAACTGGAACTAAGGAATAGCCGCTTTTTGCTGTTGGTATCAACTAATTCTAGAGCTTTTAAAAATATATAAATTGTTCAGCTTTACCAGTATCACTCACAAAAATAATGAATGCTTAAGAAAACACTTGCATGAAAATGCTATTCTCTTTCTGGATAATATTCCTTCATATTCGAAATTGTGAGGAACTTAAAAGAGAATGTAAAGGGCATATCCTTACCACCAAATGTAACATACTTGATCGACCCTATGGATAAAGGGGGTCCTAGAGTGACAACACAGGCAAAAGTCTTTGAATCTATTTTAGAAAAAATAAAATAAAAATAGAAGACACCAATGAGTCAAAACATGACCAGTGAGTTGTTATGCAAATCGAAGCAACTGCAGGTGAACTACGGCATGGGTCGGGACATGGTATAAAAAACCTGATACTGAGCTCTGTTAACCAGTGTTACTCTTGTTCTTCAAATGGGAAAGGCAGCAGACTTAAGCGAGTTTGGCTAAGGCCAAATTGTAATGGCCAGACGACTAGGTCAGAGCATATCTGAAATGGCACAGATGGTGGGATGCTCACCGTCAAAAGTGGTCCAAGGAGGGGGAACCCACGAACCACCGGCTAGGTGTTGGATAACCACGGCTCATCGAGGTGAGCCAAGGCTCTCCTGGATGGTATGTGGCAACAAAAGAGCGAATGTGGCACAAATCACCGGTAATTGGAATGCTGGTGACGGAAGTAATGTGTCACAACACACACAAGGCACAATATGGCCTTAGTAGCCTTTGTGCCATTAAACAACATAACCAACAACAAACACAGTACATTGAACCCCACTGAAAATGGGGCTGCATAGCAGCAGACCGCTCTGAGTTCCAATGGTAACCACGGTTTCTCTGGCGACAGTGCCTACAATGGGCATACGAGCATCAAAACTGGACCTTGAGTGATTGGAAGAAGGTCGTCTGGTCCAATGAATCACATTTCCTGTTGCACCATGTGGATAGTCAGGTATGTGTGCATCATTTACCTGGGGAAGTGATGGTGCCTGGATGCACCGTGGGACGAAAAAAAGCCAGTGGCGGCGGTGTCATGCTTTGGGTGATGTTCTGCTGGGATACCCTGGGTCCAGTCATCCATGTGCCTGGCACTCTGATGTCTACCAAGTATCTAAACATCATTGCTTACCAGGTACACCTTTTCATGACAACGGTCTTCCTCTCTGGCGGTGCCGTCTTTCAGCAGGATAATGTGCCATGCCACACTGCCCAGATTGTTCGAGACTGGTTTGTGGAACATGAGGAAGACTTCCAAGTATTGCCCTGGCTTCCAAATTCCCCAGACATCAATCCCATCAAGCATCTGTGGTTTGTGTTGGAACAGCAACTCCAATCTGCGGCATCTCAACCACGGACCTTACAGGAGTTAAAGGATCTGCTGGTTACGTGTTGGTACCAGATACCACAAGACATTTAGAAATCTTGTAGCATCCATGCCTTGCCGGGTACGAGCTGTTTTGGCTGCATGTGGAGGACCATCATATTAGGTAGGTGGTCATAATGTTTTGGCTCATTGGTGTAGGTCATAGAATCGTTAAAAAGTATCGACAAAAGACTTATTAACAATATAACACCAGCATGGAGTGAAATTCCCAGTTAAATATTTAATAAATCTTGGATCAAACTATGGCCCGAGGTTGAATGCTAATGAAAGTCCTGAACTACAAGAAGATAGTGAAGAACGTAGCTTAACTGATTTCAGGAAAATGAAGATTCAAAAGATTTATAGCAAGCCATACAACAATGGATTCAATGTTTTCCGACAAATCAGTGACGATTTGTCTGAAATTATGGATGATGCACACAACATACAAGCATAGTGGAAACGATTCAAATATGAAGATATTGAATGAAACGACCAAAAATGAGGACCATTTTCATGCATCTGCCAAAAAAGCCCTAGATACAGTTTTACGTTATATTGAACAAAAGCCTGATTCAACAATATGATGTTTATGGAAGTGGGTGGAATTTGCCGTAAAACTTTAATATTCCTTTAACTAAGATGAAAATTACTGATTTTATGTAAATGAATGTACATGTCATAAGCGAAAAGAAAATTCGTAAGATATATAAGTATACTTTTTTGTGATTACCGATTTAACCGACCAACTCCCGGTAATGATCAAGTTGCATAACATGATTTCTATTGTATATAAATATAAGATGTCGAACCAGATTTAAGGATAATTGCTATGTTAAACGATCACTTCGTAAAGTACTAAATACCAATCCAGTTATATAGTTGCAGAACACTCGTCTACACTTGCAGGATGTGAAGTCACCAGCCATTATGGGTAGCACATTTGGTAGAATTGCCATCTTCCCTACAACGGGTGGAAAGGACCTGGACTCGATGACAGGAGGAATTTTTATGGGCCTTTTTCACATGACAGTGGATCTTAGGCAAGGGTGGCATAGTTTTTGCTCCCGAAAACTCGGATTTTTCGTCCAAAAAACCGCCCACGGAACGAACACTCGCAATTTATAGACAGTATATGCAGAACAATATGGCCTTAGTCGCTAATGCTCCTAGAAAACCCAATAACAGCAAATTCGCCATTGGGTGGTGTTTAGGTTGGTATATAATACATCCTGGAGATGGTGAATAGGATTACACATGACAATATTAATCTCATTATCCAGAATTCGACTGTGAGGATCTGTTTACATTCGAAGGCTGTACAGACCAGATTGGGAAACATAAAATTGAAATGATTGTAGGCACTGCTGGACATATTTCACGAATACTTCCAGGTTGAGCAACTCTGTTAGCTCTTGTCAGATTCCCACATCGCAGAGCACGTCTTCATTTTCATGTTGGAGAAATGACTGAAAGGTGAGGCTCTCGTCCCATGTGAAGTCTAGTTCGGTCTTGAACTTCATTTTCTAGTTCGATGTTGGACCACCGCAGCTTCCTGCATCTTATAGACCAATAGCACTACTCTCTGTCCTAGAAAAACTCCAGGAACAGCTCCTACTCTATCGACTTTCCAACCAATATACTGAGCAGCAACTCGTATCCCCACACCGATTTGGCTTCAAGATTGGATGTAGCACTGAAGATGCCATCCACAGACTAATTACTCATGCCACACAAACGGAAGCAAAATACTCCTTATATATTATGGTTGACTTCGCTGGGGCTTTCAATCGACTGTTGTGGCCCGGTATCCTTCGAAGACTTCGGCAGGCTGGAATGTCCACAAACCTCTACAACAGTTTAAAATCATACCTTGAAGACAAGAGTGCAGATTGTCACTAAATTTCAAACAGTCACAAGAAGTGTCTTCCGGGTTTGAATCCCGTCGATGACGCGAGGAATGGGCTTTAATGGGCTTTTTTCACTCCGTGGCTGAGTTAGTCGGTCTCGGGTAGATAGCAAGGTTTTTTTCCCCAGAAACTGGGGTTTTTCGTCCAGCAAAATCGACCATAGAACGCACGCAATTAACAGACAAGGCATACTTACACACGGCAGATGAATTTAATTATTCGGGTAGTCTAAATATAATAGTTTGGTTTTTTTTTAGCCTACGCCGACGATCTTGTTCTTATCATTCAGTCCAACACTAGAGCTGCCTTGGAGGTTAAGGCCAACGAGGCTTTGGGATGTCTCCAGAGTTGGGCCAGAACACACCAACTTACTCTCTCCGGTGAGAAGACGAAGTTGAAGGGGAAACTCCAGATAAGCAGACCACCAGTTATGAAGATTAATAATATTCCAATTCGCCTCTATGAGGAAGTTAAATACCTAGGCCTCTACATTGACACCAAACTAACCTTCCATCCTCATTTGAAATACAGAGTAATCAAGATACAGAAATATGCAACTATGATTAGAAGAATCAGTAGAGCAGATTGGGGCCAAAAACACAAAGCCCTCTCCCTAATTTACAAAGCAGTTTTTGTTCCAATTGTCAGTTACAGTGCTTCAGTCTGGTGCACCAAAGTTTCACTGGAGCGAAACAAACACAAGCTGGACTCCATACAGCGATTTATGTTTCTATCAGTAACCAGGGCGTGCCACACTGTCAGCACCCCTGTGCTCCAAGTCATCGCAGGGTATATGCCCCTATACCTTGAAGTTGCCAAAAGAGGCCTTTTCCATCGTCTGAAAAAAGGCATACTTACACAGCTACTTAATCTCCAACTGGACCTGACAAGTGACCACAAACAGGAAAAAAGGCAAATCTCAGATCACTTGCAGCACCTCTAGCAGGAATCCTGGAATTCAACCCACAAAGAAGAAATAACAAAGAAGTTCTTCCCCTCAGTCAGTTCACCTTTTCCAAGCCGCCTCCATGGTACTCACCTGGATTGCAAGCAACCTTTTTATTAACAGGACATGGATCATTCCAGCAAAAACTGAACTCTATGGGTATCAAATCACATCACTTTTACCATTGTGGAGATGAGGAGTCCTGGGCCCACGTTATGTATGAGTGCCACTCTTTTGGAAACAACTAGTTACAACTGTTTACAGTAATCCAAGGAACTCCCCACAATCAGGAGCAAAATCTACTAAATGACAGAGATAAATATATTGCATTCACTCTAATTTCCCAGGATGTCTTCACCACAAGGCGTGTCAAGCTCACCGCTGCTAGGACAGTCCAGAATACTCCCCACTCCCTACTAACCCCTTCGGGGGTAGGTTTTCTGTGGTCGAAAATCGACCACAGAACGCACGCAATTTTTTTACAGACTGTATATACGGAGCAGTATGGCCTTAGTTGCTGATGCTCCTAAAAAAAAACTTCACGTTTAAATTATTAAATTACTTTAAAATGAATATCATATAAATATTATAATATATGCATTACTAACAATAAAAAATATACAGTACAATAAAATTAACAAAATATTTTTAAAAAATGCACTTTTTTAGTTTTTGCAGAAGCAAACAAATATGTTACCTACACCAATTTTATCTAAATACTCGGTGCACGCTGTGCACGAAGTATTTAGATGAAAGTACACAGCATTATGATGGGCACGAAGTCCCTATCATGCTGTGTACGTAATAAAGTGGCAACTCGGTATATTTCTGTAGTTGACATCTTTGCTTGTTTCGGTTTGCTAAGTGCTCCAGGATGTCTCCTTCTGTGGCAAAATGCGCTTCTTTTGTCTGTGTAAAGCTCATGGCAACTTAGAATGAAGATTTAGCGACTACTCCTTATAGCTTCCGCCAGTCGACACCCGCTATTCGTTATTCTTGTTTACCGGAAGATACAAATGCGATAAGAATGCCATCAAGCATTCTATAGATCACATTCTCTCGTTAAGCCATTCAAGGTCTAGGCTGTTGCTATAACAACGAACAATTTGGAGGAAGAGTGGAGGCTGAAATTTTGTCCTTTTGTCGTAAGTTGGGAAAGTCAAAGATATAGCCGTCGCCAAAGTCGCAATTCGGTAATCCTCATGTCTCCACGTTACTTTCCTTAGTTTCGAAGGCAGTCTCTACTTTTATTTATTTATTTATTGTGGTTTTTTTCAATACATCATAAGTTTCACTATGACGTCACGCCTCCTCGACACTCAACCGGATGGGTACTGTTTGTAAAGTTAACCCTATCTTTTGATAATAAAATATTTGTTACACAGTAGTTCACTATTAAAATAAAGTAGTTCGCTTACCTGATTTGGTCATAATTTTTCCAAATTATGACCAAAAAGTTATGGCCAAATCCAAACTCGCAATCATTTCGGTAAATTCTCGTCTCCATGTTTTCTAAGTCTTTTTTCTTTTATTTTTTTGTGGGATTCATTTTTGCATACTTCAGAAGTTTCGCTAATAGTTATTACTATTTTTTTATAATAAAATTATATCAGTTATCTTTTACGCTAATAGTTCTAATAGTTCGCTATCAGAAATGATTTACCCACGTAAATTCTATCACGTTTACCTGACGTCTGCTATCAGGACTTTCCTATATAAAAATACGCCATCTGGATCGTTCAGAAGGTTATAAAAAATTAAAAACTAAAATTATAAACAGGTTAAAAGATAATTCGATTTCGCCCAATTACGCTTTCATCGCGAAAAATAATATAATTATCTGTGAACCTTCAGCATTTAAAATTGGTCTTTCGAAATGAAAATGTACAGAAGTTGAGAGGGAGTAAGATTTTCAAGCAAATGCAATTAGTCTGGTACGACTTACATTCAACAAAAAATCGGGACTCCCTGTTCTACATCATCGCATGATATGAGTTGAAAAACAACTGTTCTTATCAGAACACTCTGCAGCGTCTGCTTCCCGGAAATGCTTACAAAGCAGTCAATTGCCGTCTGTACCATATTATGTGGCACAAGGCAACGAGACTACTTACATATCTACCCATCGAAAAACACAAAACCTCGCAAACAAACTTCTTTTATTGTGAATATTATCTAATGCAGCTGGAACGCGCCTATTATCTAGTAGTTTCAGTGGTGTACGTTAGGAATGACCTCTATCTTTCTGGTCTAGTTATTCTAAAGAGATTTTTTGTGTACTAGCGGACAGGTGCAAATAAAGGGATTACTAAGCTGTTTTTTTTTTTGTTTTGTTTTTTTTCTGTAATGTGGTTTCGCCTGATCGGTATGTTTATTACGAATGCTTTTGACTACAAAGTAATACTGCATATATCTTTTAAAATAGCTGAAATAATCAAATTAATCCCAATAAACTTCCCTCAAGGGAATTATTATTATTATTATTATTATATTAGGGTTACCCGTAAATGATTACATTAACCCGTATTCGTGTCTGTAAATTGCGTGTGTTCTCTGGTCGATTTGCCTGTTTTGCTGGACGAAAAATACCCAGTTTCTGAGGGAAAAAACCTTGCTATCTACGCCTGAGACCGACTAACTCAGCCACGGAGTGAAAAAAGGCCACTAAAGTTCCTCGCGTCATCGACGGGATTCGAACCCGGGCCTTTTCCACCCGGTGTGGGGAGGACGGTGACGATACCACTGTGCTACCCGCGCAGACTCCCTCAAGTGAAGTGTATTTTTCATTGTCATCATTATAATGAGCTTTCTACTGTATCACAGTTTAGAAAATAATTATCATAATGTATTAAAGCGCCGCCAATTCACAGACACAGTATACTGTTCTTCCATGGTTTGAACAGTGAGTCTGCACAAACTCAACAAAACCGACACATAAATTTGCTGATGACATGCAGATGGGTAAATAGTTGACAGTAATCTCCAGGATATGCTGCTTCCGTAAGACCTACATAAGTAATTCCAGTGAGCAGAAAAACGGAAGATAAAATATAGGTGAGAACACATTTCTTTACTGGTGTTGACTTTAATTTCTGACTTTTACTTGTAACCATTTTAGAAATATCGCGCCCTCTGCATCGAAAAAAAAAACTAGGCTTTCTCCTTCGCTTTCGGTGTTATGAGATTGTTTGTTTCGATCCGTTACAGTTCTCAGCAGGATGGGAATGACGGGGTTGGCAACAGACGAGCGATACGTTTAAACTCAGTTTAGGCCAAAACGTTGATATGCTAGTTCATGGCAAGAACTGCTTCGTTTCGCTTGATCTTTTTTACAGTTATGGGTGCAATTTTTGTTATGGCGTTTGAAACAGACGATGCATCCCAACCGATCGGCTTGTAGTGATTTTTAATGGTTAAAGGGTATTAAACACAAGAAAATCACAACAGAATTGCAGCTGTGTTTGATAACACACAGCTGCAATACTACTATATGTAAAAAAAAAAAAAAAAGTCATATTAAGATTACCCGAGAACAACCTCATCTATCCATGTGTATTATGTCCATACATTGCCTGTTCTGCTTTGCTAGAGAAAAAAAAAATCTGAGTTTCCGGAAGAAAAACTTTGCTGTTCCGCCTAACTCAGCAGCGGAATGGAAACAGCCTATAAAAGTTCCTTCCGTAATTTATTGGATTCAAACCCCGGCCTCTTCCACCCGGTGTGGAGAGAATGGTGATTAAAACCACAGTGCTATCCCACTGTAGTCATCATGTGACTTTCAAGCTTTTAGTCCTTTGTAAAAAGCTTTAAAAGGACATTGTTTCAATTCGATATCCGAAGTGAAATTAACCATCAAAGAACAGTTCTGTAAAAAGTATAAAGAATTTTGTAAGAAGAATGTATAGATTAGTGAAGCAACAGTAGAAATGTTTAAATTGAACAACCTTCATACTTCTAAGCACCTGCCAACTCTTTACAAACGTCAAATCTGCCTTAGTGGGAAGCCACTTGGAATCTGCCTGATTCCAAGTGGCAATTTAATGTAAAAAATAACTTTCTAATCTGTCTGCTACAAGATTTACTTCTTAGTACAGTAGTTGTTTGGTCAAGCCTGCTTCTTAAGTTTAAGCCTGATATAGTACGAGACAAGTATTAATGAAGACGAGACAAAATATTAATTTTCTAGTGCTCAGGTTTAAATCTGCTGTAGCGTGGAGCATTGTATCCAGATCTGGAAGTGGTACCATCCCTTCCTCAATACACAATGACTCTCCTTTTTTCCTTACCAAATAGAAAGCAATCGAGTTAATTAAGGAGGAGTAAGCTGCGGTAGCTTGATTGCTGTTAGATTTTGGCTTGTTTGACGAATGTGCTATTAAAACAATTAGTTACGTACGGTGAGCAATTGGACTTTCATAAAACCCTTTTTAATTGATTAGCTGCACACTTCTGCCTTTTCTGAATCTTTAATTATACATATTTCTTCCAAACCAGTCCCAAATCGTGCATCAACGGTGTCCATTCACAATTTAACTCCTAATTCACCGAACTATTTTTAGTTTTAGTTTTTTCCATGTACTCCACACCAGTCTAAAATGTTCTCTGGAACATTTTCAGTTCCCGAAAGTTGGCTAGGCATGTCTTTGGTCAAAGACCCGTCTAGTCAATATCATATTCTCATTACATTCGAAATCAGGTCTTTAGTAAGTTAAGGCCTCTAGGAAATGTTGGGTTGGGCTATTTAGAATTTCCGAATGCTACTAAAGCCACGAAGCCTCAGTAGTAGTAGTAGTAGTGGCATGTGATGCAAGAAAGCAAGGTATGAGCTTATGCAGCATCAGCCAAAAAAAAAAAAAAGTACATTGTGTTTGTAAATTGCATATATTTCTCAAGTAATAGATATTAAAAAAAAAAAAAAAAAAAAAAGATATTCGTATTAAGGTTACCGGAGCAACCTCATCCATCCATACGTTTGACCCCTTTTCTTAGAAAACATTTTGCTAAGAAAAAGGGAAAACTTTTTTGGGATGAAAAACTAAAGTTTCGGGAATTACAAACGTTCGTTCTCCGCCAGAGACGGTTACCGTGTGAAGAATATCCATAAAATTTCTTTCTGTCCAAAGAAAAGTAATTTGACACTTCTGAGGCGATATCCAGTAGACAAAATGGTGTATACGTTACTTTGCTTAATGGTTTTAATTCAATTATTGAAAAATTACAAAATTTTCACTACACGCTTGAGAGACCAATAGTTTAAACAACCAGATACCAATGTAAGGTGGCGCATCGATCGGTGTACTGTTGGTACTGTTCTCTTTTAACTGATAATAGAGCAGTTGTTAGCACAGACAAAAACAATGTTTTCTGGTTTAACAAGACCACAATTCGCTGTAAATGTTAAAAACATTTTTTTCTAAGAAAAAGGGGCAAACTTTGGCGAGAAATTGATACTCGTACAAAAGCAGTAGGGAGCGTCAGATGCGGTTTGCGTCTGGCTGAAGATTGAAGATCCGACGTCATATTTTTAACGGTGTGCGACTGCTGATTCCATGAATTACTAATGAAGCTTATGACAGCCAGACTGAAATAACGATAAATAAATACGTATACGAGAGGCAGTACTAATAAAATGAAAATCAGAATTTACTTCGTAATTTTTATGGAAGGAAGCTATATTACTTTGCCTTGTTCCTTCCAAATACCAAAGTACCTATTTTTGCTTCTTGTTAGAAAGTTGCTGAACCGTAACGAGAGCTAGACTAGGATAGTTAGATAAACGCCGAAGCAGTTAAAGCTATGAAACGTCAGTATACCGTGTCTGTAAATTGGATTTATTCTGGATGAAAAACTCGAGTTTACTGAATAAAAAACTACTCACCTGTATTTAGGTAACTTTTGCTTTAGACCCACTAATTCAGCTACGGTGTGAATGAGCTCATTAAAGTTATCTCTTCATCAAAACTGGAATCGAAACCATGCCTTAGGTGCTCAGTTGATTGCGCCGTGAAATGTTATTAGTTGTCCGTAAATGGGTTGAGACAGGTCATAGAAACTCGCAAACTTGTTACACATGTAGAGAAAGTGGTTGCAGTTCCATACTCCAATGCCATGGCCATGAACTTGATTACTATAAACAGTTGGAAAAAGTTGTGACAAACAGCTGAATGAGTAATCAGGAATGATGTGATTTGTTTTTGTCCGTTAAATTACTGTGATGAAATAACGTGGTAGCCACTTCAACTTATTGCAGCATTTTACATATAACACACCTTAGAATTGTAAAAGGAATGCTAGTGAAAACCAAATAGCATTTTGAGACGATTAATTTCGGTAGCATTTAGCGATAGCATTTCGGTATTTGGAAAAGTTAATTGTACTCTTCGATGCATAAAAAGATACAAGTCAATTCTAGTTTTAAGTTTGCTCGCAGTATTACTCGTATATTTATAGGCTTAGCTGTAATGCATCACACTGGCTATCAGACACCATAATAAATCATATGTTTTTTTTGAAACTGTTTGTCTCAAGTATTTAATTTCTTGCTCACATTTGCTTCTTTTATGGAAGTGAAAGCACTTTTGCATTAAAGCGGTTATTCTTCCTTCTCCGAAAATTTATTTATTTATTTTAATTCCTCACTTAGAGACTTTTAGATTAGAAATAATTCCGTGGTCTCAATTAATTAGTCCATTTGTGACTACAACATCTTTGTATAACAGATTGACAAGCTGTATGCTACTACAGTAGAAAGAATTCTCAGAGACGGGTCAGGGTCAGTCACTAGCTGTTCCTCTGAGTATTCACGCTACATTTCGACTCCTCGTCAATAAACTGTTGGCCCAAGAAACAGCCTGCTTATTGCAGTCGGTACCACGAGGTATACGGGATGAGAGAGAAGAAGGGAAATAACGAATGACCTTCAACTGCTTACATAAATTCTCTCCGTTATAGTATCTATCCTTCCAGAAGCTGATATTAAATAATTTAACCGTTTTATTTAAAGCATTTATTTAAAGTGGATGTTTAGTTACGTTCCAAATGTATATTTTAAATATTTTTTGTTTATACACAAAGGATCAAGGACACTATTTTATTGTAAATTGAATCAACTGTTTTCAAATTTGGATTACATTTTTGTTAAGGATAGCTGTGGCATTTCCTTTATCTGGCCCAGAAATACGGGAAGGATACAGATTAACTTACTAATCAAAGTGGTTTTCATCATGTTTGTGCCTGATGACAGGATTAAACACATAATATAAAAACGTAGAGAATTTTTAACCTGTTTATTGGACGTAAGATTTTGCTACCAAATAACTGTAACCCTTTTTCCAAAATAAAATTCACTTCATAATAACTCACATGATTTAATTTGCGCCAACCGTATTTCACATTAATACTTTATGATAAACGACATAACTTCTTTTCTCAACGCATTAATTCCAGATAACAACAGAGTGCACCTTTTCCATGCGAAAACTCGAAAATTTAAAGAATCTAATAGAAGAAACCAGACACAAGGTCCAGTTCGAATTTCTCAAAAACTGTAGAAACTGCAAAGTCATTCTAAAGGAGGAGTACTTAAAGATTCGTTAAAAATAAATTATCTCCAAGCATATTACAAACAATTGAAACTAGACTCCTTATAGCCGTCATTACAGCTTTAGGAAAGAAATAGCCTTTCAAAAATAAATGTGTTTAAAATTTATAATACTGTAAAAGAAAGAAAATTGTAAGAGTAAATTTATACAGCTTCTATTTAACGGCACAGTTAATTTAATCTTTTCTACAACTCCACTAACCAAAGCATATATAACAAACCATAACACCATATTCAAAGAGATAATCAATCCAGTCTAAATAACACAGAATCTCAAACTCCCTCACTAATATCGAATTGGGCATTCTCACAAAAGGCTCAAATTAGCAGCGCGATTCTTATTTCTTCTGAGACGATACATCATCTGTATTGGTCATATTGCCTCTGATATAAGGCTCTCACGGGTAGGACATGGATATAATCACCGTTCTTCCATAACCAGGTGGAAAAGGCCTAAGTTCAAATCCCATCAATGACGCGAGGAATTCTTATGGTCGTTTTTCGCAATGTGACTGAATTTGTTGGTTCAGGAGAGGGTGAATGATTTTCCCTCCCGGAAACTCGGGTTTTTCGATCAGCAAAGTTTTCTAGTTCCACCTTATCAAATTGTCATTATTAATTATATGTGCTTCTTTTTAGGCACAGAAAATCTGAAGCAACCGTTTTCAATATATATATTTTTTTAATGTGACGAAACACAAGAAATAAAAAGAAATGGCTGTAACTGTAGAGGAGAGGGAAGGGAGAATAACATTGATAATCAAATGACACTTAACCGCTAATAAATAAAAAATTAGAGCAGCAGAAATTTTTGAAATTGTGCAAAACATTTAAGAATTCTGCTCAAAACAATCTGAATTAGGCTTATTTACAATACCGTAAAATTTTATTAACTGAAATGAGGATTCATTTGAGTTAATAAAATCCTCAGCACACTCACTGAGGATTCGTGTTTTTGTCATAAAAGGGTTTTAGGAACATCAGCGACTAAGGCTATATTGCTCCATCTATATTGCCTGTCAATTGTGTGTGTTCTGTGGTCCATTTTTTTCTGTTTGCTGGATGAAATAGTCGAGTTTACGGGAGGAAAAACTTTGCTACCCTAGCCGAAGACCGACTAACTCAGCAACGCTCTTAAAAAGGCCCTAAAAATTCCTCACGCCATTGACGGGATTCGAACTCAAGTCTTTTCCATCCAGTGTAGGGAGGACGGCGCTGAGGATTCATCATTAGTAGGTTGAAACTCTTAAACCAACTAAATTTTATCGATAAAAAAAATTTCACTTTTAAAATTCTTTTTAAACTCCATTCTGATCATCGGGAAAAAAAAAGCTCTTGTTGAACTCTTTGGACTGTTGAATAGACTTCTGCGCAGTTGTTTGATGTTTCTCTAGGTTCTGGAACAGAATGGTTTGCCAGATCATGAAATCTAAACATGTAACTTTTGATGACATGTTCTGATGGGACTTCAAGAACTTAAAATATTTTACAGAAAGCTCTTTGCTGAACAGTAGGAATATCCCTTATTAAAGTCTAACTTCATAAATAGCATAGCGGTCTTCTATTGGGCAATGTGAACGTTTCCATCTATATTATTACCTTTAAAAAACCCGATAAAAGAACCACCTTGGGTGAATGATCGGTAAATATTTTTTGCACAGTTCTGAAAAATAATGCCATGTATTACTAAATAAAATGCTGCATATTAAGCGTTAAAGCAACTTAGGCTATGAGGCGCCAGTATATCGTATCTGCGCATGTATTCTTCGGTTGATTTACTGTTCGCTTGACGAACAATGTCCACCCTAATTTCCGAGAGAAAAACACCATTCCAGCCCTTGCCAGAGACTGTCTTAGCCGCGTTGAGGAAAAAAAGCCCATAAAAATTCCTTGCGTTATTGACGGAATTCGAACCCAGGTCTTTTCCACCCGGTGTGGGAGGACGGTGTTGAAATCCACTGTACTAATCGCGAAAGTGCTGTGCTGCAATAGCCACAGTAGTCCCGAAGTTGTAGGGAAATGAGAAGATTTATGACTTTTGCCACATGTTCTATACGAAAATGACTTTAAGAATAAAGCAAGATTCAAGATTAATTTTCTTTGTTTATTGAGCAGCTGTTCAATAGTATCTGGAAGGTGTCAAAACGAATTCTACGCCAATCTTGTTGCAATGCAGCTGCCATTTCTGATGTAATCTAAGGTAAGGAATTTCCCAGCTACATATCGCATTCAAGGACATTGCATAAGTTCTTTGAGGTTGATCTCGAATGACCCTGAAAGAACGGGAAAGTGCTATTATCTTGCTATTATGTTCCTCAAATCATGCTAACTGCAGATACTGTAAGTCGCAAACGGTATTAACTACTTTGTATGTATTTTAGGATGATATTTTGCATGATTCTAAGGAAGGATTCTGGGTACCATTAGAAGCTCCAGCAAATGTGAAGTAGGAAATAAACACCTTTTTATTGAAAAGACTATAGGGATCGCATACCAAAATTTAAGGGATTCGTGTTCAGTTGCTTACAAATAAGTCCAAAAAAGTCCAAGGGAGAAATAACAGTATGATGGCCTATAAGTTCTTACGCGCATCAAGTAAGGTGATGATGCATAAAACGAATTTCCAAAATGCACAATTGAAAATATAGTTCTCCAGCCCATTTTCCTTAGTGTGATTCTAGAATGTAGCCCTTTATCTCTTGAAATATCAATTCTCCAGATCTATGATAATCAGTACAGTTCGGCAACGATTTTGAAGCTATGAGTTATATATACGAGACTCCCACTTTTAATATCTTTTTAGGGTAAATCTGAGAAAAGATTATGAATATTCATGTCTGCAATATGACGACGAATAGTCTGATCAGGAGGTTCTTTGGGAAAGGTTGGGAAAGCATTGTCAAAGCTATACTGCAGGTTAACCCATGTTGGTCTTGGTCATGTGGAACGGTTTTATTAATGACTTTGAGCTATTCCAAATTTCGTTAAATTCGGACCAATAGAAATCCGGAAACTTTTATTTCTTTGTCTGTCCGCATGTAACAACTCGAATACCAGTGGATGGAATTTCATGACATTTTAATTTCACTCTGTTATAACGATTTGTCGACCCTTCCCGAAATCCTTGATTTCGAGAAGGATCACTGGCCTATGTGATACATATCACATAGACCAGTGGTCCCAAACTCAAATTGCATGCGGGCCGAATGCACGATCTTAAATCAGCTGATGGGCCGGAATTTTTTTTTAACAAAATGAGAGTGAATATAACCACCGTATTTACAACAAATACATAATTGATATGTATTTGCGGGCCGTGTAAAATTGCTTCGGGAGGCCGGATGCGACCCGCGGGCCGCCAGTTTGAGACCACTGACATAGGCTATCCATATACCGTATATTGTACAGTAGCTGAAGCACTGGAAATTATGTTTGTTGGCATGCGCTGATTGGAGGAAGGAATGAGTAATGTGGCGAATGCACAAAAAAGAAATTTTCTCGGTTCGCGCATAAGAGTAATTTCTTTTTTCTCCTCTTTTGGTTATAAATCATGAACGCGCCTGAAATAAAAATTTAAATACTGAGCACATCGACAGATAATATTAACATTAAATTTAGATAATATTAACAATTCTTAAAACAACTTTTCTTTTTCCAACACTAAGTCGGGTCAAGGGACCTAGATTGCCTAACTTTCTTATAGCTAGATGCGGCTTCACAAAACAACCATTTTTTAAGGGTTACAGAAGATTTAACAGCTGGCAAATCTTATATTAACACCCATATTACAAAACTACTCTTCGCATTTATGGACTGTTGTTATTCAAGAGACGACACCTATGCATCGGCAACCTGGCAGAATTGTGAATTATATTCATCTGATTTGACCTTTATCTGACACTCTTAAATCTAATTTATCACTGAGCTTAATGCTCATATACTCTCATGGGTAGCAGACTGGGTGGGAAAGATCTCAGTTCGAGTCCCGTTGATGATGTGAGGAAATTTTATGAGCCTTTTTTAAAAATGTGGCTGAGTTAGTTGGTTTCAGGCGAGGGTATCATGGTTTTTTCTCCCAGGAACTTGAGTTTTTCGCCCAGCAAACAGAAAATCGACTTCAGAACACACGAAATTTGAAATTTCGTGTTTAATACCGTTACTCCCATTTTATGTTCTTTTTACAGTCGATTTAAAATATTACAATCCGTTTACCACCTTCTTACTTCTTACTCCTTTTACATTCTTTTGCAATCTTTTTACAATCAGTTGAAAATCCTAATACGTAATCTTTTTTAAAAAAATTAGTGTGCCATTGCCTCCGTAGCCGAGTGGGCAGGAGCGGGAGTGCAGTAGCACACGCTCTTTGAGTTAGACCGGGGTTCAAGCCCCTGACTGCTGAATACGGTCGATCTGCCCACCCGCACTGGATCAGCGTGGCAGATTATGGTCCATTTCCCTCAGCATGATTTATTGAGGAGGCTTCCATCCTGCAGTGGATTGATAATGGCTGCACTTTACTTTTTTATTATTTTCTTTTACACATTCTTCTGCAATTCATGGTTTTCCCCACAATTAATTTTTCAATCTTCTGTTGATATTTTGCTATCTTATCACGATCTTATACTACCCTTTTAGTATCTTTACCATCATTTCACTATCTTACACTATCCATTTTGCATCTTTACTATTATTTTACAATCTTTCCCTTTACAGCCTGTTTTTATAATCAGTTGAAAATCTTAATAAAAGTTTACCATTTTTAGATTATCTTTTATTGCTTTCTCTTACGTTATTCAAAATTCAGGTTACAGTCTTTATTTTTGCAATTATTTTACAACCTTCTGTTGTCATTTTGTATTTTTATTATCATTTTATCATCTTATATACACAGACTAATCGTTCAATTCGTTCAGTATCTTGGCAATACTGTCACGCCATCGGAATCTTGACTATTTATTAGCCATCTACTTATTCTGAACTCACGGATTTGATCAAATCCCTCTTTTGCCAGAAACGACGAATCCTTTGGTATTACGAATTTAGAATGTCTGGTCAATCAAAAGCTAATTTGTCCATTCCTGGAAATCTGCGAGATTTACCTGTGAGTATTTGCGCTCACCTGAAGAATACATTAACTGTCTTAATCTCTAATCCTCAAATCCATCAGTAGTCAACAAAGGAGAAAAATATATTGCTACCCGACAAAGCCAAAGCCATAACTCAACGTGTACCTACTCCATACTATAGCAGACAGCGTGACACCACAAAGGCACAGTCGCTGCCAGACTCTTCCATGAGATCAAAGGGAAAACAATAATATCCACCAAGAATAACTCGCTGGTGGCTATGCAAGAGAACCCTCTTATAATTTAGTTTCTTCTACAGTAAAAATACCAAATTTCATGTGATCAACAGCACAAATTAAAATTATTGCAACAAAAAATCATCGTGATAAAACGAATATTATTTTGTAACAGTTTTTATAATTTAAAACATTTTAATAAAGAAATTCTTCTCTATTAAGGTTATAAACATAAACACCTTATTAAAAACGAACTTTTTACATGGTGCGCAGATGACATTAGTTCAAGTATTTACAACATTCTTTCCCAAAAACAGAAAGTGGACAGAAGACATACAGTGTTCTCTCAACAGAAAACTTCTCTGTATAAGGCTTTCTCTTGAACGCTTTTGAAACCTTCTAACAAGAATGAAAGGGGTAAATATTACAGAACAGCAGGAGAAAAACAGTTCGATGTCACTTTGCACTTACCCTAACGCAACAGTTACCTTTGACTAACGAGCTGGGAGAAAGGAAGAGAGCTGTTGTCGCACTAGTGTCGCGCACATTGGCTACTGCTTGCACGTGCATGATGGGAGCACAAAAAGTCTGTGTCAACTGTTACCAGCACTTTAGTTGAAGCAAGCGGTTGAAGGATAACGCTGGCTTTATATATGTACGAGCGACAGCATGCCAGAGAAATGCCCTTGGAATATCAGTCCCTAACGTAAAAGTCAGCGTTTTCATCATGTATGGGATGTTGTTGGAGAGCGTACAATACTTTGTTCAAAATGAATACGGAGAGGACGTTTGGGCCCGTGCCCTAGATGAGGCAGGTTTCAAGAATGCTGTATTCACTACCCATCAGGTCTATCCAGATTGCTTAATGGTGAAATTAGCTGCTGCGTGTGCCAAAACTACTCGAAACACCCAAAAAATTGACAATTTCTTGAGTTTCTTTGGCAGGTGTTTTGTAAGGTTTTTCAGTCACTATGGATATGATAATCTTATTCGGGCCTCGGGGAGATATTTTCGGGACTTTCTGCACGGAATCGACAACCTTCATCACCAAATTCGATTTAGCTATCCCAAGATGCAAAGTCCATCGTTTTATGTCGAAAAGGAAGACATTCAAGGAGTGGTTTTGCATTATCGTTCCAAAAGAGTCGGATTTGCTTATTATGTGGTTGGCCAACTGGTTCAGATAGCGAAAACCTTTTACGGACTGGATATTGAGGTGACTATTCTCAGTAATGAAGACGATAACAACGGTACTGGTTGCCATGCAGTTTATGATCTTCGATTTGACAATAGAGCATATAGAGATGCTCAGATGGCAAGAAAATTGCTTATTGAACACACAGAACTTCGCTCAGTTACGTGTGCATATTTGTTCAAATTGTTTCCATTTGCTTTGGCGTTTAACAAGACTATGACGATCGTACAGGTAGGTGAGAAGTCCACGGAACTTTTTGGGGGTCAAGAGATGGTGGATATGCCAGTGGCAACTTATTTTAGCATGCGCAGACCAAGAGTACCCTTCACCTGGGAAAATGTAAGTTTATTTTTCTATTTATGACAGAATACTTTGCGTTCCGATATATTGGGGTCCATTTAGTGGATCAAAAGTTACTATTATTAATGTCACTCTATGATTAATTATGGCTGATTGTTTAATGAAGAAGAATTTTAACTCTATCTTAAAATGCAATAGACAAAAGTGTATTTTATTTATTTTCAAACTTTTGGGGCCCCTAAAGCATAGTTCCTGAGCGACTGCCTTATATTAAAATCCCTCTCTAAATGTAAGAACATACAAAAAAAATTTGCGAAATCTAGGTTCAAAGAGATGGAATTGAGATAAAAATGGCGTTATACTCAACCGGAAAGGAAGTCATAATATGATTTAACCAAATAAATCAAGTTATTATTATTACTATTTAATACAAGTCTTCTTGAAGAAATTTTAGAACCACAACAGCTATAATATACTTATTCAGATAAACACTTTGTAGAACGCAGTATTCAAGATGTGGCCTAACCATTCCATTATACAAGGGGAACCACCTCCTTGTTCCTTTTGGTAAACTTCTACATATCATTAACAGAACCTCAAGAGCTGTTCTACCACCTGTCTACACCGCTCAGAGAAATTCATGTCAGACTCTGCAATTACCCCTAGATCTCCACCACCTTGAGCGTGGTATCACTGCTACTCATATGCAATACCTCGCATTTATCAATATTAAACTTCAATTACCACTTCTCAGCCCATCTGCCTAATTTTTCTAGGTCTTGTTGCATGCCTTGATTCTTGTCTTTAACACCACGCCAACCCTTATATCATCTATAAACTTAGACAATAAACTTGATATGCTTTCATCAGTATCATTAATAAATACTGAGAACAGTAAGGGGCCCAGCACTGAACTCTAAGGGACTCAACGAATAATTAGTCGAAGAAGAGCAGTGCCCCTCTTTGAACTAACGTTACTCACTTCCAAAAATAAGACATAGAAATCACATCAAATCTCTAGAATTATTGTAAAAGCCAGATCTCAAATAATATCAGTGATTAATGTAATAATACAGTATATATTACTTATGCAAATAATTTATTATAATAAATAAATAAATAAATGATAATATCAATAATTAATAATTTTCTTCATATGTGTATGTAAGTTTCAGGTTTTCAGGTGCCCCTTGAACATTGACGCCCTGTGCAGTGCACCCCTGGCACTCTCGGGACGGCCCGCCCCTGATTTCAGCATATTTAATATCAACTTAACATTGATATTAATTTATTATGAATTTAAGTATCTTTAGAATTCTGAATTTTAGAATTCTTTTTTTTTTTTTTATCTAATTTCCGGTAATCGAAATACGAATACCGGAAATTACATCATTAAAGGAAGTACGTATTAAGCAAAAATCTTTTTCGCTTAATACGTACTTCCTTTAATGCTGAAAGTAATTTAATACTCACATTTGTGTGATGAATATGTGTTTTGGTGCAAGTTAATGTCAATGGTGTAAAACAAGCGTGCTTATCGCACAACTAAATCCTTTTTCTTGACATCTGTCGTGCTCCTGAAAGACAATAACATGTTTCTAATGTGAAGAGCACTCCATTTTATTCAACTACTTGAATTACACCCACAAAGAAGTCATGAATAGAGTGGCAAAAGAGCAACTTGGTGTTGGCAACTACCAACGTCTTTACCACACTAAATTTATTTACTTGGCAATGCACTCTGCCATTTATATGGTACTATTATGTGGAGATTGACTAATCGTGACGTTTTGTTATTTTTTTTATTCTGTTTTAAATCAAGGTTTGTTTTGGTTGTTGGTTGATTTGTTTAATTAAAATGTTTTTGTTGTTAATAAAAGGAATGTAATTAATGAGCATCATTAATCAAAATTATCGCTGAAAAAATTCAGGAAATAATTTCTCTGTTCACGTTGATTCCAGAAATCTTTCTCATTTTTTGTCCTCTGTGGTGGTGTAGTGGTTACGCTAACTGTTACTCGTTTGTTTATGTCTGAGATAGATCTCCATCTATGACAAGGGGAACTTAAAGTCAATCGAGGCTTTAGCTAGTCGATCTCAGGCTTTTAAAGGAATGGGACTTTTCCCCACGAATTATTTCCTGGGTTCTCAGTCCTTACAATATGCAAATCGACAGATAAAGATACACTTTTGTAGACATAATACGCAAATCAAATATCTAGATTCGATTTGTACCTTATATATGAATATTCAAACCCATTTTTAATATTCTGAAGTTAGAATTATATATTTACACTTAATTTCTGTGTGGGACTACATTTATTCCTCAAATTTGTCTTTTAAAAACAGGGATTCGTCTTATAGTTCAAAAAATACGGTATCTCATTTACAAATATGAACTTATGTTAACTGTATCAGTGTCAGTTTTCTTACAAGAATATTGGCACCAGTTAAAGTAAGTACAGCTGATTTTGTTCGGCAGCTAATACAACTTCCTGCCTTTTTATCGTGAACAGTATTCCAAGAACTTCCTGTATTGATGACAAGACAGGGAAGGCATTTACACGACTGCTCATGTAGGGTCGTTAAGGATAAAGAATTAAGCTAGTAATGAAAACCAATTATTGCCAGTAAGTTTTCGGAGTTCTTGACATTCTTTCGAACAATTTAGGAGCTATTGCCCTTATTTGGCTATATGGAATAGCAGAATAATTTGAAAAATTATTCCAATATTACTAATGGGGTACGAGGGGACTTGGAGTATAAGTCGATCCCACAGTTTTGGGCCTCAAGAAGTCATAAAATATATTGATTTGATCCAAAACTTTTTAAATAGCAAATGAGTGATATATTAATTTATATTAATTAATTTATATTAATATTATAATAATTTCATAAAATCAAAGATACTGTTTATCACTTTCATTAATATTAAACTAGAGGGCTTCTCCCTGTTCGCTTTGCTCGCCAACCCCCACGCACGCTTTTTTACGTAAAATGTAGAGTTATGACGGAGTAAGTCAAATCTTTTCTACGTAAAAAACACCTGTCGAAACGCCCTGATCGATATCTAATCAGGAAATGACCTATGTAATTTTTTACCTCGTTTACATAGTTCACTTAGGAAAAGGCCTTTTGCTTTGGGTTCCATAATGCATGAGGAATATTGTTGCATCCGAAAGAGCAGGACTAAAATATTTACAAACTATACAAATATTTAAAATATTCACAAAATACTAAACTATTTACAAATATACAAACTATATCGAGTGCCCTCATTAGCTAACATTACAATGAAACATCAAATGATGCTCAGCATGGTCATGTATTAGACAGTGAAGCACGTGCACGACGTTGGTGAATGTTATGGAGGCAGTTATGGCTCGAATAAGTGACGTCATTGCCTCGTCCTCTTCTCCCATTGGCTCGACTAAATATCAGTAGGACGAAAAGTTTTTTAATGCATAGAGAGAAAATTAAACAGCTCTGAAAATGTTTGAAAGACTGCGCAATAAATATTAGTAGCGACTAGATATGCAACAAAATATCATCGCACTCACTCTGGATAAAGAACTGAGAAGAAGATGAATGTTTCCCGGAAACATTAAAAAATATTTTAAGTTATTAACATAAATTTTTTTCAGTATGTAGAAAACCGATATAACCGTATATAAGAGACCTTGTACTTTTTGCTTTTGAAAAAGTTCGAAATTCTTCGAATTATGCTCGAATATTTATGATAACCACTTTAAAACTCATTGATTCTACTGCATCAATGAGTATATCAATCAGGATACCTTCGGGGTACCTGATTGATATAAATCCTCTCTCAGAGGATTTATATCAATCAGGTACCCCGAAGGTATCCTCAATCAGGTACTCCTAAGGTGATCGATTCCCAAGTTCTGTAGCCTACATATGCGAAGCCTTTCCTCATACGAATGCCCTTTTTGGATATCTCACCAAGCCGACTACTTCCTTTAGACTCTTTCAGGAAGATTGATGTCTTTCTCTAGTTTATTTATACTTGGACAAATTTAATTGACTCTGTCCAAGTATAAATTAGACTTGGACAAGTCTAATTTATACTTGGACAGAGTCTTCCAAGTCCTGATAATTCCAACTTGATAAATTATCTGGGAGTCATGATACGGTCGGACTTCATGTCCGACCGTATCATGACTCCCAGATCCCTTTATTCCTCTATTGTTTTTAATTCAACTCCACCAAGTTATTTTGGATTTCTTTTCCTCAGACCTTGAGTTTTGCTTCATTAAAACATAGCTGTCACTTTTCTGACCATCCTTGAAATCTTTTAAGTCATCCTGAAAGAGTGCTGCTTGGCTACGTAACACATTAAAACAAGCTTCTATTTTAGCGTGGTCATGCTAGATAATCTCGTGCACGCGCTTTGTTTTCTATCAATGCCACGCGGAAGGAAGAGACACACACAGTGTCGAAAGCTTCTGTATTTTATTTTATTTTCAAAAGCAGGGGACAAAGTCCCCTAGTTGTTATTAAATTAAAAAATAGTATATTTTTTAAATTTAAATATTCTTATTTATGTTTCCTCTGCAGGTGATAATTCTTCAAACTGTAATTGTGGAAATCGAGTGTCTGAATTCGCAGTATCTTCCGTATCGACCCGATGATCGGCGAAATAGCGCATCCGCTAGAAATCTCCTATTGAAAGGAGAATTGAGGTATATTGAGGAGTGGGATGCTATCATCTACCTATGTGTACCCCTGTAAGTTCATATTGTTAGAAAAATGGTATATAAGTATTATTGATGAAAGATTTGATTTTTCTAAATATAATACAAATATTAATTAAATTAATTTAAAATATTCATATGATTGGATGTTGAGTGTTGGTGGAGTTTTAAGGATTTCCAAGTTGCTAGGCGTTTTTTTTTTCCTTCAAGCTACTTATTTTTCGTAATTTCAATATCAAATTGTTTTCAAAATTAAGAGAAGAAACACATGAAGTTTAAGGATCATCTTATGTATGTGTGTTAAGCATCCTGCAGTCCAAAAATAAATTGAATGTTATTGAAGTCAGAGAAAATCAATGGCCGAATCTTTGCGTGCAGCCTAACCGCCACAATAAATATTACCGATGACATCTACCACGGAATTCTGGGACCAGTAAACAATTTCTCTCCTTCCCCCTCCTCAGAGCTATCCTACCCTTGCAGGAAGTCTTTAGGAGACTGAAAAGATGGATTGTGGCCCTACGCAGAAGCTGTGACCCATGCAGTAATTGGACTCAGACTTCTAGGCGCCTATTGGTATCAAAGCATATAGGAAGTTTATTCAATACTTCCTTCCTTCCTTCTTTCCAATGTAGAGTTTTAAACTTAACAGCCACAAAAGGTTCACATCTAAAAGCGAAGAAAATGTAACAATAAAGCATGTTTTCAAACGTGTGTTATGTACCACTGGTGGTACATAACACACAGTACTCAAGACGTGGCCTGACCATTGCCTTATACAAAGGGATAATTACGTCCTTTTCCCTACTAGAAAAATTCATTGGCAAATACCCCATGACCTCTGGCAGCCTGTCTGCACTTTCAGAAAACTTCATATCTGACTGCACAATTACTCTCAATTCTCTTTCATTCTCAACTTCCCTGAGGGTAGTACCACACAGTTGGTACGTTTCTCTGAAGTTACTGCTACCCATATGGAGTAATTTGCATTTGTCAATGTTAAATTTCAATTGCCACTTCTCAGTCCATTTGCCCAAAATTTCTAGATCCTGTTGCAATAGCACACTGCCAACCTTTGTGTCATCTGCAAACTTGGACATTAAGCCTGATATACCTTCGTCAATATAGATTCTTCGTTCACAAAATGATTCGCATGCTATAAATATTTTTCAAAATTATTAGTTTATTTTTTTTTAAGTTTCTTTTGTTTCAACAGTTCTTTAGCAATTTAATTAAAAAATATATATATATTTTCCTTTATGTTTAGATTTCAATTTCCCCCTCCTCAGATCAAATTTGAAATAGCCCCGAAAATTAGCATAATCATACAACGTATTATAATATTATATTTTTATTACAGTAATATAATATAGTATTATATTATTAAAAATAAACGCGTGTTATTAAAATTAAAAGTTAATAATAATTATTAAAACAAAAATTTAATAATTTATATTTTAATATTCAAATTAAGAAATACAAACCTTTTAAAAACAATAATTAATAAAATTAGAAGAAACATCACTATCACTTATTAAAATGAATTTTATCTTCTTTCATTCACTCGCTGTATCTTTTGCTAGTCTTCTGTGAAGACATTCCAAAGTGTATTCTGCATCAGTTTTCAAAATTTGCATTAATATTATAAAATCAAGTTTTTATTTTGTTATTATTTTTCTTATTCCCCACTTCCCTGACTTGTTATTTAGCTTATGGTTCCATCCCTGTTCCGAGTTCAAGTCCAGTTTTGTTTTGTTTTTAAACGAATTGAAGTAAGTCGTTATAATTCCATAGGGCAGTGCGAAAGGGGTGACACTTAATGAGAAACAGCCAAGTACCGATTGAGGGGGGGGCTCTCAAGATGTAAGAAAAGATGGCCGCAAATAACACTAAAAGGTTCGTGGGTGGAAAGTACACGTAATCATCTACAGGCGGCTCCACCTTTACTCTTAATGAGCTTATGATGTAATCAAATTATAATTATTAAATAATTTCATAAAATATAAGCAAATACTACAGATAATTATTTATTTATTATTTTAAATATGAACAACTTACTGCATCAGACGACGGGGATAAATTGCGAAAGTTCGTTTGCCCCTTTTTGTAAATTTCAATAAATCTCGTGATCAAAGATCGTTTGGAGCTCGTCACATGACTGAGAAATCTGTTGGTGGAAATACAACTGCCAACAGATTTCCGGAATTGTACTGTGTGGATCGTAATATTTCTTCTTTCTTCCTTTCTGTCTTTTCTTTTCTTTTTTTAAGTAGAAAAGAATAAAGAGCTTTGCCAAACAGAGTTCAGTAGATTAGTATAATTTGTACACAGTTTTTTCTTTCCCCTTTTTTTTTTTCCAATTTCTTTCAGTATTTTATTAAACCATTAGTTCGTGTTATTAATATTAAATGCTATTTGAACAGTGCTCAGAGGCTCTAACTTTCACTCTCTCTCTCTCTCAGTGTAAAGAACGTATCACGCACTTGGGTGGAGTATGTGTATGGCGACAACGTGGGAGGATATGACCTACCAAACATATGCTGCGATGCGTTCGCCTGCTCAAAGAGATATTTGTGTTCGGTTGATGTGCTGACCATGTCTTTTCTCCGCCGGGAGTGATCGGCTGGGAAAACAGGCACACGAAGGCCCCCCTGACGATAATGGTGGGCGAGGTTTATTTGGTCATTTCCTACTCTACGCCCATCCCTTGCTGGCAGAGAAGTCAGCTACTTGAAGGAACGAACAGATGGGAAAACAAACATATCACACCCTCTGACATCAAAGCACGTACCGCATTCTGTAGTTAAAGCTGCTGACAGCAGTCATTTTAATTTTTTTTTTAAATTTATTATTGAATTTTTATTTTAGCTTCATTTTAGTTTTATTTTATTTATTTTACAGGCTCAGCAATATTCAAGAGATGCAAGAAGTGGGACTTTACCTCACTGACCTCTGTTTACATGACAGTAGTCGAGAAATCGTCCTTGCTGGATGGCAACATGGTGCTCGTCTTGAAGTGTCATACGAAAAGGTAAATTGAAACCTTTAAAAGAGAGGGGGAAATGTTGTCATTTTTAATGTAGTACTGAGGTCACAAGGTTCTCCTACCAGGAAATTCTGGCTTTTTTTTTAATACACAGAAAAACAGATAAGCCAACCTTTAGAACGCACACACAAATCCTGACTGGGAAAAAATTGCTCTGAGACTAAATAATCAATCCAGCCCGTGTGATTTAAAACAGGCTGGACCAATGCATAATTCTAACAAGTTTAATTTAGTTTTAATTATTATTATTTTTTTTAGATTAACAAATCAAAAATCAAAATTAGACTCTTATAGTTACTGACTATACACTGTGTCTTGTATCGTCTACAAGGCTGGGCAGATAAATTTCTGCTGTTGTGATAACCTCGTTCTTTTCGACACCGTGGTTAATCAATGAGGAAGAAAAACGCCCACTTCATCCACTTTGTGCTTTCAATTGAATCATAATGGAAGCAAGGCCGACTAAAATAAATCTAATTTTGCCTCCTTGTAGAAAGGTTAGATAACCACTCAAGCCTTCATAGGTAGAAGGAGTGTAAGAAGATAAGTTGGTGCCACAGACAGGTCCCGTGATTATTATCAAAGAGAAAAAAAAAAAAAAAAACAGGAGAAAGAATTGATTTAGATTATATGAATAATAATGTTGTCGGGGACATTTTTTGGGAGCCCACTGTTTGAATTAATTCTAAAATTTAATTTCAGAATTGGATAAGTGCATCATCGCCTATTTTTTTTTTTTTTTTTCTCTTACTATAACTGTATGCCATCTCGGCTCAATCTATTATTTTAGATCTGTGTTCCATCTGTTATTTCCTGTAGAACAGAACAGATCGCAGGACCCGACGCTGTCTTCTTACACAAGGTGACTCTGACTGATCTATTAAAAGCACCAGTACAATTCTATTTAGTATTAGCTAACATATTAACGGTTACAGATCTTGATGTTCAAACTTCATTTCTCATATTGAGAAATGGTTTAGGAGTCCCACAAGAAGGTGTACCGTCAGGATTGCTGTTCACCACCCTGCTTAGTCTGCGTGCACAAGGCAGACAAGCAATCCTGCTCTATACCATTGATATAAAACTATCTCAGAGATTTCAACGTCAGCAGACCCTACCCCATCGTATTACAAGTTATTTGATCTGAAATTAAATCCTAAAAAAATTGCTGCTCGTGATTTTTTACTTAAATAACTCCTACAACAGCTCAATTCTTTTTCTATCTGTCGGTAAGATGGCATAGCTAATATTTTGCCAAGAGATTCCGCTGTCACAGCAACCCTGTATGAGAAAACGAAAAATTTATATATATATATATATTTTTTTTTTTTTTTTTCCCACCATGTGACTAAGTTAGTCAGTCTCGTGCTAGGATTGCATGGATTTTTCTCCAAGAAATTCGGGTTATTCGTCTGGCAAACAGACAATCGTCTGACGAACACATGAAATATACTGATCCCTCATGGCCTTAGTTGCTTTGGTGCTTAACGAACACACACCATACGCAACATAAGACAATATAATTAGTCAAATTAGTTACCAATATCGCACCTGTAAGTTTCCTTTGCTATAATAAAATTTCGTAATATCAATTTTAATTTAATGTTAATATATAATTTAATAATTTAATTCAATTTAATTATTCATATTTGGTATTTTTATTTTATTTAAATTCATCTTTAGTAATTTTATAAATACCAAGTCTGATTTTTCGATTATCAATTTTTTTTTTTTTTTTTATTCCATTTTAGCAAGAATTGAGAAGTAGGAGACTGGAGCAGAACCTGAAGATGCTAGACGAATGGAAGAAGAAAGGAGATGATATGTTGTATTCCATGATCCCGAAGGAGGTAGCAGAAAGGCTAAGGAATGGAGAAGATCCAATTAACACATGCGAGGTAAGGCTAAAAACATTCTTGCTTTTTACATATTTAGTAAATAAGTTTAATAATAATAAACAATAATGTGTTTAATAAATTGTGCGTTAATAACTCGTACAGAAATTTATTTTTCTTCCCTGAGAGTATTCCAGTCCCAACAGCCACTTAAAAATTCCACATATTCGAACTGCAAACACAATGCTCTTGAGAATTGCTATTTTTAATCCGGGAATGTTAAGGACTTTTTTTTTTGCCTACGCTAGCTGGTTCCATTTTTCGAAAGCAGGTGGCGTCACTTGTCCCATTGTTTATGGTGGATAAGAACACAGCAGGCGCTAATTTAAGGCAATCATTTTATCCTTTTAACCACGCGTGATACAGTATCGCCTGAAAGCGCTCATTCAGGCTTATTACTGTTCTGTATGACATATATAGCCACAGGAAAGAAATATTACAAAAGCCTACTTATATTTCCTCACTACAAAGGAGCTATGAAAAATATACCAGTTTGTATACAAGGTGGTTAAAATTAATGTCACTTTTAGAGGGCTGTAGACAAAGTACAGGTAAAATATGACACATTTTTTTCAAAAAAATTAGCACACGATTCAGAAATATAAGAAAGAAAATTTAGGAAACAAGCTTGTCTTCAAAGCGAGTTTTCCTAGTATTGCACTACTTTCAAACCAAATGGCTTCCCGAAATGTTAATTTGCCATTTGTTTAAAAGAGATGAGACTGCCAGGACTAACTAGTCCATCAGATAGCAGGTGGTCTTTAGTAACAATACATATAAAACAGTTGTAAAGAAGTTGCTATTCTGTATAGAAATAATAGATTTCAATGTTGTAATAAGGCTATTTGTGTTGTCAAGATGTCTTATGAGAGATCTGAAACAGGTTATCAAACCATTTTGATCTTTTAAAAAAAAAAACAATCACCTTTGGGTGAGGCTATGTGTTTGGAAGTAGTGCAATCCCAGGGCAACTCGTTTCAAAGGCAAGTTTAAGTTTTTTTTTTTTTTTTTTAAATTAACACCTTTGCATAAGTCCTTCTGGACGAAAAAAAAGAGAAAGGACACGATGATCCTGCAAACATCTTATAATTTATTTGAGGTCAGTGTTATCTATATTATAACTTTTAATTTCTCTCTTTTAGTGCTGTCTCTTTATTTAGTAAACTTCGTGACAGCTCTAACTGCTGTTGTGAATTAGAAATAATGTGATTGGTCATTCAGCGCTTTTGTGGCTGGTGACGAATTTGATGATTTTATTTATTTCTTTATTATTATTATTATTATTATTATTATTATTATTTGTATTTGTATTTATTTATTTTAATTTAATTTTATATATATTATTTATTTATTTATTTTATATATTTTTTATTTATTTATTTATTATTATTATTATCATTTTTGTATTTATTTATTTTATTTTAATTTAATTGTATATATATTATTTATTTATTTATTTTATATATTTTTTATTTATTTATTTATTTTATATATTTTTTATTTATTTATTTATTATTATTATTATCATTTTTGTATTTATTTATTTTATTTTAATTTAATTTATTTATTTTATATATTATTTATTTATTTATTATTATTTTTTGTATTTATTTATTTTAATTTAATTTAATTTAATTTATTTATTTTATATATTTTTATTTATTATTATTTATTATTATATATTTTTTAATTTTATTATATTTTAATTTAATTTTATTATTTATTTATTTGTTTTATTATTAATTTAAAAATATATATTTTTTTTGTTTCTCAGGTGTGGGCAGCTTAGGAGTAGGGGGAGTTGGCACCCACCAGTATTGCACTACATCTGGTAGGTGTGGTGTTTTATGCCCAATGCACTGACAATAAAGTATACCCCAGCCTGGATATTCGTGCCAGGGTCGGGCACCAGGAAGCAGACACCCTGGTGGCAAAATACCCTGTTGTTTTTTTTTTTACTTTCATACTACACACACTCTTGCACTCACTAACACTGCGACCCATTCATCGAGGTTCTACTTGCATACAGAGGACACTGGTGGAGATGGACGTTAGTCCAGGTGCCACCTTAGACATACAGTATATATAAATGACACTAATTCAGTCACTAACGTTGATTCGAATGAATCAGTAGCGGGCGTGAGCATAAACGTTACATCGTTTATACTAAATATTTCTGACTGAAGTAATATCGATTGGTAACGAAAATGCGAGACGGAATGAAGCAAACGACGTCACTTCCTAAATGACGCTAACTCGGTCATTAACGTTGATTCGGTAAAGTGAGTAGCGGGCGTGAGCATAAAACGTTACATCGTTCATAACTTCGGTTCTAGCTGTTCGATTTTAAAAAAAATTTAACAGTTTTTATTTTCGTTAAAGATGTTTTGACATAAAATAAAACATCTTGTGTGCGAGGGTACAAATGCTGTGTTTTTTTTTGAATTAATTACGTGCAAAATAATATACTCATTTAATTTCAGGGATGGGTGTTTAAGAGAACAATAAATCAATAGGCAAAAAAGAAACTATCTTGAAAATATGGTAAATGTTTTCTCCATTTTTAGTGGATAATATGTAAACAGAAATATTATTATATAATTTTAAAAAAGCAAAAAACTAAAACTATGTATAAGAAAATGATGTAATTATAATTTAGATGCTATTTTACATTTTTTACATAAAATTAAATAATATAAAATTTTAAATAATGTAATTCATACTCATACTATAGATTATTTGGCAGATGTTAATGGTTTTGTGAATCTTTTAAACGTACTCTCATGAATCATTAATTTGGAGTTCTGAATGTTTATTGAATACTGGTTGTTTTTGTACATAAAGATGAAAAAAAAAAAAAAAAAAAAAGGATGGCAGACGAATGTGATTATATAACCAGCCGATAATTTAATGTCGCCAAACGATATACATCAACGTTATACAACGATGTCAACGCTAACAGCTAATGTGTGTTTTCTACATTCTCCGATTACAGCACCCATATCCCAACTACTTTATACCCTTTTTATCTTGAATTAGGAAGGGCCCACAAACAATTAGGTCCTTGTCCGACCATCTCCCTTTCATCAGTCCTTCTTACATATCTCATTACACCTTTGAGGATCACTTTAACTGTTGTGCGTGTCTCTCTGAACAAACTACCCGCTTATCCGCGCTATTCCTGGTAAACGCTGTTTGTTTAATCGAAAAACTGCGACCCAGCGAAAGAGGGCCGTGGAATAGACGTATCGATTTTCATCCGATATTACCCATCAATAAATTTCCTAATTAAGCAGAACGCAAAACTTATAGAACAGAACAGAGAAATACTTTCCGGTTTTGTCAATGTCATTTCAAGATCATCGAATGACCTTGAAATGACATTGACAAAACATGAAATTGACAAAACAAGAAATTGGCAAAAAAAGAAATTGACAAAACATGAAATTGACAAAACAAGAAATTGGCAAAAAAAGAAATTCACAAAACAGGATGAAACCAAACTCAGTTTAATGGATGTTTGGTTCTATTGTGTTCACTGTACAGGATTTTTTAAAATTTTTCTTATATTAATTATTTATTTATTTATATATATATTTTTTTTTTGTTGAAACAGTCCTTCGATGATGTGACAGTTTTGTTTGCAGAGATTGTGGACTTCTCGGACCTGTGTGCCAAACTTACAGCAATGGAGGCTGTTTCTTGTATCAATGACGTGTACACTTTGTTCGATAAGATAATCGATCCTTACCACGTATTCAAGGTAAGATTTGAGATATGCACAGCTATTCACTTGGAAGAAATATTATCCTAATTATCCCTTTCTAACTTTCTTTATTTCCTTTTTCTTAATTCATAGGTTGAGACCGTAGGTCAAGTGTATATGTTGGTTAGTGGCGCTCCTGAGCGGCGTCCGGATCATGCCGAGAATGTGGCGAGAGCAGCTCTTGACATGCTTGACTGCGTGGATCGGATGAAGTGCAAATATGGAAGAGAAAAGGTCATGATACGGATAGGTTAGTATTGTTACAAATATTGTTTTTATATTGTTATAAATACTGATTGCAAACAGGCTGACCTGCCTCGAAGGCAACTCTCCAGTTGTTCCCAAAAGTGTTCAGTGAGATTAAGGTCGGGTCCTTGGGCAGGACAGTGAAGGCTTTCACAACCTCGTGTCTTCAAACTAAGTCTCTGATGTGCAGTATGAAATGGTGCATTGTCATGCCGAAACAGAAAAGGGATCTCCTATATTGTTGCGACGTTGTAGGATGAAGAACTGTTCAGTATGTCAGTGTGCCACTTGGCATTCATTATTCCATTACTATATTTCTTTTTTATTTGTGTTTTACATTTTTTTATAAAATAAATAAATAAATATAAAACGTAAATAAAAAATAAATATAGTAATTTATTATCTAACATTGCCCTTATCATTGAAAGATGAAAAGGGGTGAGTAACATTGAAAGAGAGAATAAGGAAAACAGAAAAATAGATTGGACAAAGCAGTATGGGCTTCGCAAAATAAATGAGAACAAATGTCATATTCCTCTTTCTTCCAAAAACCGGACCGGAGTAACCGGACACCCGCATAATGAACCATAATAAGAAGTCGACCTAACTTTTGGCCTTAACTACACATTGTATCCTTATCAGTAGAGTGGAAGATAATTTTTGATAAGAGGAAGGCGCTATTTTGGTCCCTTCCTCCTTCAACACAGCTAATGATTTAGCTACTGATTGCAGACATGCCCAGAAGGCAACTTTCCAGTTCTTCCCAAAAGTGTTCACTGAGGTCGAGTCTCTGGGCAAGACAGTGAAGCCTTTCACAAGCTCGTGTCTTCAAACCAAGTCTCTGCTGTGCAGTATGATATGGTGCATTGTCGTGCACCATGTCATAGGAAGAAGAATTGTTCAGTATGTCAGTGTGTCGCTTAGTATTCATTATTCCAGGAATGATGACAACTGTAATCAATAACTTTCTTCGGGCAACCGCTAGGCCCAAACATGGTATTAAATCAAAAACCCATGCACCCTGACTTGCCATTATGTTTGGTTTGTCTGTGGCATGCAAATCTTAAAATCCTATGTGATGCAGCTCCATACGCATTATCCTTGTATTAATACCAGTTCCTGCGGCGAACTCCTGATTCATGACAGTGCTCCATGAAGATTAGTGGGATCTATATACCACTCCTATGAACGCCCTGCTCTTTCACAATTTGCTTATTATGTCAGCCATCGTTGACTTAGGGCAGTGCTTTTCAAACTTTTTTGACTCCGAAACACTGTATACGTGCCAAAAATAATTTGTCACCCCACTCAGAATTTCTTAATTATTCGACATTCCACCCTCTTTGTTCCTTATCTTTAAGTTGATGGCTAAATCAACGGTACACTTCCTTTGTTTCAGGCCAAAAACATGTAAACAAGAGAAACAGACAGGGAGAATGTGTCTTAATGTGCAAAATTGAACTCTTTTCGTGTAATCCAACTTTTGCCCATGATGGCTTTGCTGAAGACTATCTTTTAATTCAAACTTAAATACATCTTCTGTTCCTGTGGACATTTCAGCAACAAATAAAGCTTCAACTGTTCCTAAAACAACTATGGATCCATCGATATGCCGCATCTGCTTCATCATCGTCAGAAATTATTGCATTACCTGATACTTTTTAAACTCTTGCTCTAACAACTACTATACTTTGTATGAGTTCTATTGTACCACCCTTCCCATCTTTTATCTTTACTACGGAGGAACGATTTACTGGTATAAAATACTTTGTATTGTGTGAAGTCATCATGTGGGACACTCTGCTTTGTTCCATGGTTACAAGGGAAAAGGTTATGTATTATCTAGATTTTTCGATCTATTAAGAGTGTAGTGTAGAAACCATTTTGTTGCCCTTACCTTTTATTTTGTTCACTTCTTGGAAGATATCGATTCCTGTTAACGTTAGTGCTAATTGGACCTTTCATGTTGTCTATTATTTTGCATAAGTATATATACATATGATTTGGATATGTGAATTGTATATTTTTATGGTCCTCCAAACATTTTGGGGACTTTACCTTAAAGAAGCGTTATCTATAGCGCCCATTATCTATGTTTGGACAAAATAGTTTATTGAAATTAATAATTGTTAACATTAATTACTTTAATCATCATACATGTTTATTATGTATAATTACCGTCCTTTCCATGCTGTTTTTAGTTCATGGCCACGGTTTTTTTGTTTCTTGTTTTATCCTGGATTTGGTCTTTGGGATTTTTCGCTGTCTCTTGTGGGTGTAGTTTTGCGTCCCTTTTGGGAGGGGTAGGCTTTCATCCCTAGGATTTCCCCACGTGGCCAGCACAATACTGCAACACGATACGCACAGTTTGCACAAACATAACATCTCTTACTTGCCTGGCCATTTACAGAGCTCTGCCGATTTTAAGTCAGCGCCAAAAGTGGGTGGTAAATCTTTCTCGATTTTAAACGAGCGTTAAAGGGGGATAATAATATCGAAGTCCTCTCCTTAGCGCTAGTTTGAAATCGGGAAACGAAGTAACGCACAGGAATAGATCATCCATTAACTACGAACCAGTGGAGGATCCATGCGTTGGATCTGTCGTACTATTGCAGATCTACAAGACGCAATCCTGGAGACATGGTACAGCATATCTCCTGCAACGTTTAGAGGTCTCACAGAGACCATGCCTCATCGTGTGGCAACGGTACTGGTAGCCAAAGGAGGTCATACTTATATCAGATAGGTAGTCATAATAGACTGCTTTATGATCCTTACTGCGAAGATATTCAGAACAACCAGTACGGAGTCTTCTTCGTCTTGTGCTCTTCTCACAAAAGGACGTTTCAATACAATGTAGTCTCTACTATTACAGCAGAGGTAAAGTTACTTTCCTATATCTGTGCGGATTGGTCATCTTGAAAATCTGGACGGATCACATGACTCCAATTGTCATGTGAAATAAGCTGAGTCAGCTTTAGTTCGAACAAGCTCTACCTTGTACTGAGGTAAAAGCAATCTAGACTGCTGGGTGACTCTGCACAGGGTCCTTTCTTGAAGCTTCATGTAAACAAGAGGATTGTAAAAATTAGTATGATCGTACTTATGATGTACCCCGTGGTCTTTTAGAAACATTTGAGTCTTATAGAAAGATCTGTCCATCCCAAATTTCATTAAAGTTGGACCGACAATAATTAGGCAATTTCGAGTTATCCCTATTATAATAAATTCATTACTCGATAAGACAAAGTTTGATCAACATCAAATTTTTAAGGTATATTCTATTAGCATCAGAATTTTGACTTAATTCCGATTCTATCCCTCCTTTCCCAGTGTCTCTATACATGGTATCTATATTAGCCTGGACGTTCGAGCATACTCGAAAAGGAAAAATCGGATCGAATCGACAACAAATTCAAAAAAACCCCCCCCAAAAAAACAACCTTTATTCAATATCGAATCGGTCGCCTTTGTTTCTAATAACAGCAAGTGTGCAGCGCGGAATGGAATCCATAAGGTTTTTTTTATTTTTTTGTGTTTTGGTCTTATTTCACCATTCTTCCAGCAAAATCTCGCGCAGCTGCGACAGAGTTGAAGGAAGATGAATTCTTTGTCGAATAGCTCTCTCCAGCATATCCTACACATTCTAAACAGGATTCAGATCACGTGAAAATGAGGGCTAGGGAAGATGGTGGGAATCCATGTCATGTTCTCCGAACCATTCTGGCACGATGCAATGCTGCATTGTCATTCATAAAGTGGCCATCACCTTCCCGACCAAAGTCGGGATAAAAGTTACACTTTAATCCAGACTTTTCCCCTGGAACTGATACAAAATTCAGGTCCTTGAGGTTGTCACAGACATTCTCTCAGATATGCCAGACAAGCTGTTCTTGCTACCTGGGAGTCTAAAACGCTGATGGAACTGATATTCGGGTGACACTCAAGTCAAGTGGACCCAATTTCGGCGAAGTCCGGACGGTCTATGACAGCCAAATCCTCTGCTTGCACCTTCACGATGGTGGCACTGTTAGTAATCCTGGGTATAACCTCCATGCACAAGCACATGGTGGGTGACCACCCAGGTGTGAACCAACGTAAGCAGGGGTCGAGGTGTGGCGCCCACACCACATGGAGGAACGCCGCCCCTCTATGTTACCAGGCAGTACTAGGTGGTAGATGACTCTCATCAACCGGTGAAATACCACCACTTTGCTTATTGGAGGCTTGAAGTGGTGGAACCCATGTTTAGTCTCTAGAGCTAAGTTCCGGCCAACCCTTCCCTATCTCTACCATCATGCAGTATGATTGATGATTTTTGAGGTTATGATGAATGTCGTGGCGAGATCCAATATTCCTTACATTTCGAGGGTACAGCTCTAAAACGGTGTTCGCAGGCCGGCCGCTAGATAGTACACCGGACCAAACCTATTGGTAACTCTCTAGGAGGCTTCCGGATCAGCTAGTGTATAATCTTGCTACCTCTACTCTGCCAGATAGTGACTGGAGGGAGTCCGAGTAGTGTGTATGCGGGGAGCATTGTCGAGGCCACGTTATGTCAAGGATCTGGGTATATTCTTACCACATGTACGCCATATCCAAAAATTTCATTACTTCATACAGCATGTCCCACCCACTTTTTCTTACTATTGAATACACCATGAATTGTCAAAATAATAGAGCAAGATTATCTGCGAAAAGATCTAAACCTCCCAAGGACTTCCTAATTCATTTCACAAATATACGTGGTCTCAATTCCAATCTCAACGATGTCCATTTCCACTTGCAGTCTTCCAAACCCCATGTACTTTTTCTGACTGAATCTCAGTTATCAGTTGATTCAACTACTGCTCATCTCAGATGTCCAAATTATTTGCTGTATGATTCCTTTCGCCTCAAAGGTGGTACTTGTGCATATGTCCGTTCTGATATTCCCTGTCAGAGACTTGGCAATTTGGAATCTCCTCTCTTTGATCTTCTCTGGCTTAAAATCTCACTACCTCATTGGGTAAAATTCATCTGTTGTCTCTACCGTTCTCCCAACTCCACTAATCACTTGGAGCTCTTTGACTTCCTCTCTTTGCAACTTGACTTTCTCCAGTCCAACTTTCCTAACAGTGAGGTAATTTTCCTTGGTGATTTTAACGTTCACAACTCCAGCTGGCTTCCGTTTTCTAGTCACACCGACCCAGCAGGTCGAAATGCTGAGGCTTTTGCAATTACTAATGACCTAGCACAGATTGTTCATTTACCTACAAGAATACCGGACAATCCTAATCATACAGCCAATACGCTTGATCTTTTTCTCACAAACAACCCTTCTAAGTACAAGGTTGAAGTGAGAGGTCCTTTAGGCACTTCAGATCACAACTTGGTGAGTGTCTCTTCTCCAATGGAACCTTTATCTCATGGCTATTCCCAACCTCGTATTGTTTGGCATTACAAGAATGCAAAATGGGATGACCTGCGAGACTTCTTTTCTTCTTTTCCTTGGTCTGATTACTGTTTCAAAACTTCTGATGTCAACGTTTGCTCAGATCGTGTCAGTGAAATTATTCTTGCAGGAATGGAATCCTTTATCCCACACTCCACTTTAAAATCTCGTCCTTTATCTAAACCTTGGTTTTCCAATAAATGTGCTAAGGCTGTCCAAGAGAAGAATGTTGCATATCGTAATTGGCTTGTTTCTAATTCTTCAGTTTCATTTTCTGCCTACACCAAAGCTCGCAACAATTGTAAAGCAGTTATTAATCAGTCCAAACTAGAGTTCGAACAGGCTAAGAGTAGAAAACTTGCTTCTTGCCCTGATGGTAGCCGAGCATTCTGGTCTCTTGCCAAAGCTATTGGCCGCAACTTTTGCCCATCTCTGCTCCCACCTCTGTCCAAACCAGATGGTTCTGTTGTCACTTCAGCCAAGGATAAAGCTGACCTGCTATCATCCCATTTTTTTTCCAGCTCAGGTATTAATGATCTTGGTAAAACACCTCCCACCATTCCCAACACGCTCCATTCAATGCCTCCTGTGGTCTTCCATCAAAAGGATATCAGAAGGATTTTGATGAATCTTGATGCTAAGAAAGGTCCAGGTCCTGATGGTATTTCTCCACTTGTTCTCAAAACCTGTGCTCCTGAACTTACTCCTATTCTTTGCCGCCTTTCTTCACTTTCTTATTCCAAAGGTGTTTTTCCTTCTGCTTGGAAATTTGCTCATATCCAGCCAGTTCCTAAAAAGTGTGACAAATCCCTCCCATCCAATTATCGTCCCATTGCAATTACTTCTACTCTTTCTAAAGTAATGGAGAAATCAATTAACCGCCAACTCTTAAACTACCTAGAAACCTTCCGTCTGATCAACGATCGCCAGTATGGATTCCGTCAGTGTCGATCCACTGGTGATATTCTGGCTTATGTTACCCATTTATGGACTAATTCAATGGAAAGGTTCGGTGAAACACAAGTAGTTGCTCTTGACATCTCAAAGGCTTTTGATCGTGTTTGGCATAAAGGTCTTCTAAACAAGCTTCCATCTTATGGTTTGCCAACTGTTTTTTTTTATTAATTGGTTATCCAGTTTTCTCTCTGATCGCTCACTGAGGGTGATGGTAGATGGCTCTCTGTCTTCTAACTTCTCCACTAATGCCGGTGTCCCCCAAGGTTCAGTTCTTTCCCCCACTCTTTTCCTCTTGTATATTAATGACCTCCTTCCATTGACTGGAAATCCTATCCATAGTTTTGCCGATGATAGCACATTGCATTCAACTTTCCATTTTGAGAAACCTTGTCCAGCTCAATCAGCTTCAAGTTCTCGAAAATCTGCTGCCAATTCCTTAAATGCCGATCTTCAGGTAATTCTCCAGTGGGGCAAAGACAACTTAGTTGATTTCAACCCTTCTAAAACTCAATCTTGTCTTATATCTCGCAAAAAGGATTCTTCTGCTCCTATGCTTATCTTTGATGACACTCCGATTTCTAGGCAAAACGATATATCTCTTTTGGGGATTACCCTGACTTCTAATCTCTCTTGGCACAAGCACATTACGAATATTGCTTCCTCTGCATCTAAAAAACTTGGTTTTCTCTTTCGCTCTCGGCGTTCCTTTTCTTCCAAACAGCTGCTCACTCTGTATAAATCGCAAATCCGCCCTGCCATGGAATATTGTTCCCACATCTGGGGTGGTGCCCCCAAAACCTCTCTCAGGTTTCTTGATTCCATTCAAAAGAGGGCAGTTAGGTTAATTAATGATTCATCTCTAACAGAGTCTCTCCACTCGCTTTTTCATTGACGTACTGTTTCTCCTGCATGCCTTTCTACAGATACTTCCATGGGCACTGTTCTTCTGAATTGGCTTCTATAATTCCCGCTCTCTCTTTCAAAACAGTCCGAACACGTGCCGCCACCAGCCAACATCCATTTACTGTCAAACTTCAAACTCACAGAACCAACTTTTCATCTTCCTCGTTTATTCATTCAACTGCCGTTTTCTGGAACAACCTTCCTTCATACGTATTTCCTGAAAATTACAATCTACAGAAGTTCAAGTCCAATATCAACAAATATCTTCTTTCGTCTTCTCAACCTCCAACCCAAGCACGGTACTAAGTACTATAGGTTGTAATACCTCTCGTGTTTGGGGTTCTCATAAAAAAAAAAAAAAAAAAAAGGTACTCCCTGGATGCCATTCTACCTTCCACCAGTATTAACGGACCCAGTCCATGTGAACAAAACATTTCCCATACCATGATACCACCTTGTTTGAGTTGTCTTAACAAGGCAAACATGGTCCATTGTATGTGAGGTTCTCGCCACACTCTCTGCCTACCGTCTGTGCAGAACAAAGTGTATCGTGATTCGCGTGACCACATGACTTTGTTCCATTGTCCAATAATGACGTTCTTGGCACCTCTACAAGAGGATTATTCTATTTTTCTCTGAAACAAGTGGCTTCCGAATAGGTAGGAGACTGCCAGTACCCAATTTCTTCAGTTCCCTGCGCATGGTACGGGTTCAAATAGGGCAATTCTGGGTTTGGTTGAATTCAGATATTATTTGCTGGATGTCCTCCTTAGAGTTCGACGCTCTTGAAGTATTGTTTTTCTGCTACATCTATGCCTTTGAGATGTGGAAGAACCGCTTGCTTTCTAGTCATTAAAAATTTTTGAGATAGATGCTTTTGAGAAACTAGTTACATCTTCAGTTTCTTGAATCGTGACTCCTGCTAAAAGTTCATCCACTCGATCAGCGAGTAAAGTCTTTATACTTTAAGGGGTAACACGTCATCACCCAACGTCACAGTTTTCTTTGCATCTATTTGCATATTCGCTTTTTTATAAATTTGTCATAGGGGTAAAAGATTAAAATTATTGAGGTATTAAAATTCACTTATATAATTACAAGAGAATCTTTAGAGGACAGGGTGAGGTTACTATTATTTTGCTTAACCAATCGGGATCAATCGAGTCATCTCCCTTTCTTTTTTACCCTGGACATTGATTATGTAGACGTTGCCGATTTTCGCCCTAAAGAGCAAACCGATTTTTAAACCGTTTTCATATATAGAAAGCATTTTTTTTTATTTATTTAACAGGTTCGTTCTATAACGCATATAAATAACTTCCCAAATTGATAGAAATTGTTTTTCATTTATCTGTCTGCTTTTCTAAAGTTTTTTTTTTTTTTTTTTCATAATGAACATCATGGATTTTTAACAGGAAGATCAACTATAACTAATCTAGTTTATTTTCATCATATTTTTGAACTCCTGCAACTTCATATAATCTACTTTGACTTGAGTAAAGGTTTGATACTGTTCCTATTAATCTTCTTTAAAAGGAACAGTATTTGCTACCCACGAGGGTTAATTAAGGCATCAGGGATTTAACCCTTAACTGGTTGACATGTCTTTTAAATGCCCCTATGTAGTCTGTATGCATGGATGGTGTTACTTCATATTACCTTTCAATTTTTGCTTGGAATTTTTTTAATGATATTTTCTTGGATTGGGGACATCCCTGTGTCTCACTTACTTATGCTGATGATATCAAAATTTTCTCACCTATGTCTACCTTGTTGGACTTCATGAATCTCCAGTGGACTGTGAACGTGTGTTCAACTGGGTGACCATAATGGTCTTAATCTGAACTTATGAAAATGCTTTATTCTTGCTTATCATGGCCATCATAAGCAATCTCTAACATTTGACTATCGCTCGAGAACCAATTCTACACTGGTGTGCAAAATTTAAGTATCAACACTATTTCTAAAGGTTACAACCACAAAATCTTTACTTAAGGTACTCTTTACTGATGAGAGTAGATTCAGTCTCAGCAGCGATTCTGGACGTCAGCTAATCTGGCGAGAGGTTGGCACGCGGTATCACCCCGCAAACATCACTGAAAGGGATCGATATGGCGGTCGAGGTGTTCTCGTCTGGGGAGGCGTTATCTTGGATGGATGTACACATCTCTAGATACTGGAAGCCGGTACTCTAACCGGTGCACGCTACTGTACTGAGGTAATCCTTCCCCATGTGCGTCTGTTCCGAGTGCCATTGGCCCCGAGTTCGTGTTTATGGATGATAATGCCACACCCCATCGCACTACAGCTATTGATATGCTTTTGGAAAGTGAGGACATTGTTCGTATGGATTAGCCTGCCCGTTACCGATCTAAATCCCATCGAACACATATGGGACGCTCTGGGGAGACGCTTAGCAGCACGTCCACACCCACCAGAAAATGTTCACCATCTGAAGATGGCGCTGACAGAGGAATGGACGATGTTACCGCAAGAACTTATCAACAACATTGTTCTAAGTATGGACAGGCAGTGCAAAGCCTGCATCGACATTAGGGGTGGCCATATCTCCTACTGAGGACCACCTCTTCCCTTTGGTCCATCTTTGGCAGTGATACATCTGTATCATGGCAGCCAGTGCTATGTTGCCATTTTTGAATAAAGTCCCTCTATACAGTTTTGTTTCCGTTGTTGTGTCGGTGTTGTTTCCTTCATCATTTCTGTACCTCACGAGGTTCCTTTGGTGCTTTTCCCATATCCAGGCCACTCCTATGAGAAGCTACAGGTGAAAACCTGACTGGTTCTTAAATTTTGCACACCAATATATTAATCGAATCTTTGAAATTAGAAACCTAGGTGATCTTTCATCATCATCATGATACTTATAGTTCTCACTTTCTGTCTAGCTTACTTAAACGTATAGTCAGGAACTTCAGCAAAATTGCTCCTATAATTACCATTTACAAAACGTTTGTTCTACCAATCCTGGAAATATAGACTATATTACTAAATCCTATAATTACTAGTGCACTCACTTCTATTTACTGCCTTTAAAACATCGACCAACTGTACTGGACTTCAACCTTTTGAATAAGACAATCTCTTGCTCCATGGATTGTCCTCAGCTCTTAAAAAATAACTTGAATTGCTCTCCAAGATCTCTTAGACACTTTCTAACGTTTGTGATAGACAAATCTCCTACAAATAATCCAGCTTTTAGGATCTTTGAGGTTGTTGTTATATGCATATTTTTGTATTATATTGTCCTTTTAGGAATTGTATTCGGTTTCTGGCAATAAATATATAAAGTGATGTCTATTAATAGATTCAACGAACCAACACTGGGCTCGGATCCACTATGGATGTTTATAAACAATGAAAGACATTGCAGTATTGATGCTTAAAATGACTCGACTAGTAAAAGACAAACATGTACCCAGTGGTCGTTTATTATCCAGCAGACACTTTTATGGCCAATTATTGCAACCTAAAAAGATAATTTATGGGACTTCACTGACAACTAGATTTAAAGGAAGTAAAAACACTGAGATTTCAGTGTCATTGCTACTGGTAACCTCTTTTCCTACATTTATGTTTAAAAATGGAAATAAATGATGAACTACAGTAATAACTGGGTTTTTATGTATGACCCTAGACGCTTTTTTTTAGGAACTTTTAAAAATGTGTTAAGCGTCTATCATTTCCTCCATTTTCGTCCCTCCGTAATATTTTATGTTCTCCTACCCCTTAAAAATAATTGCTATACAAATCCTGTCTCTCAGCTACCATCTTGTAAACACACGAAGTTTTGAGAACACTTCTTGAATACAGTATAGGAGTTTTATTACCAGCAGTTGGTATGTAGCGCTTAGCGAGCTAAATTGGCTAAATGCTTCATCACATATTGTGGAGGCACTTCACCACGAGTTGCCTCACAATTGCACTACTTCGAAATAAAAGTAGAAAAAAAAAATCAACATTTTACAATCCGGCATCTGTACAGCGATCGCGTTTGTCTTTAAGAGTCCATTCAAAGCAAGATTGAAAAATTTTATTTATAAGATGTTGCACGAATATCATTTTTTTGCTAACAGAATTTAAACTGCATCGATAATACAATGCTCTTGATGCTCAGAGTAAACTTGCCTTTGCAGAGAGTTGCCTGGTGTTGTACTACTTTCAAGAGGCAGTTTACCATTCGTTTAAAAAACGTTGCCATTCTGTACACGAATTCGTATTAAAATTTTTTAAGTTTGTTTTTTAAAAAAATTAAAAGTTTTTAAATTAAAAAGAAATCTGTTTCTAAAAATCAGTTTAAAAGTATAGCAAAAGCTGTCTATTGAAAGTAGTTCAATACCAGGGCAACTCGTTGCAAAGGCAATTTGTTCTGTTGATGCTGTCACAGACATTCTTCCAGGTATACCAAGCTGGACATGCTAGACTCCCACTACGTGGGAGTCTAAAATGCTGATGGAGTTCAAGGTTCGGGTGGTTCTCAAGTGAAGTGGACTTAATTTTCGGCAAAGTCCAGTCAGTTTGTGACAGTCAATCCTCTTCTTGATCCTTCACGATGGTGGGACTGTTAAGGGACTAACCCCCCCGATGTGCAAGTCCTGAAATACGATACCTAGCATACTGGAGCATTGCATTATCAATGCAGTTTAAATTCTGCTGTCTGAAAAAACAGGACAAGATTATATTTTGTTATTTCTTTCTAGGTGTACACACAGGGCCTGTGGCAGCAGGAGTGGTAGGGATGAAAATGCCAAGATACTGCTTCTTTGGAGATACTGTAAATACAGCAGCCAGGATGCAGACTCACGGGGAGGTATAATATTTCGAAAGCCTAATTAGAGTACTTTATTAGTCTAAGTTAACTTATTTAAAATACAGTTGTAAGTAAACATTATTTATAATTGTTTTGATTGATATGCCAGTTATGTACGTTGTTTTCAATTGAATTTCGACTAATTGGTGTATGGAATAAATGGAAAATAATGTGTATCGATATAAATATATCGATGTTAGCGACATATTGTAACGAATATATCGATACAGTAAACCATATTTGTTTTTAAGAATCCATATAAAGAACAACATTTCTTTCTTTATAAGATACTTGCAAGACTATCTTGTAAACAGACAGTCTCTCCAAAATGTTAATCAGGACAGGAATCTAGGACAGGAAAAATTCCTGTTCCCGTCCTAGGTTCTCTATCTCTAGTCTGAAAAGGAAAAGTAGACTGCATTTAAACATGTGGTTAAAGTCACTAATGTTTGGTTTGATTGACTCATTTCTCATCAGTCATATCAGATACTTTACCTCTAACACGACGAACAAGAGATACTTCAATCGTCCCCTTAATGGAAACTGGTGGTAGACGCCATGTTCCCAAGTCAGAGAGAGAAGCAGAACAGCTTCTTCACGTTACGCCAATTCTCCCTTGCCAGACTGCAGCTCCAGAAAAGATGTTTGATAGTCTTCCTTCGTTGCAGTTACGGCAAGATTTAACCCTACCCCCCCCTTTGAATTTGGAAGTTACTGCATTGATTAGGATGCGGCCGTATACCATCCTCCAGATGAAATCCTTGCGTGATCCTGGCAATACAGAAAACTCCAGGTTTTCTGTATTTTCAGGAAACACGCGTTGAACCGGATACCTAGGGAGCTCAGCTGCAGATTCACTTAAGCAATCTGACTATTGCCCTGTAGAGTAGGGTGGTTCTGGCTACAGCTAGTTTCCTTTGATATTTTAGACCCAGTAGGGTTATATTCTTCCCCAGGTGTATCTTATATAGTGCCCGACTGGATGGTCGCTTTCTGCAGCTCTACCACAGAAGCTAATAGTCCTACAGAGCAGCAGCCAATCAAGCTGGGGAATACTATAACCAACTTCTTCTCGGTTCCTCTGCACCCATTGGTATGCAACCTCGTGACGCCTGTTCCCCCAGAAGAAGGTGGCCATCATACTAGTTAGGCTTTTACATAAGTTACTATCTATGTATATAAGACTAAAAAGTTATACATTAGCATGGACATGACTATTGTTTTGATGACTATGGACTTGGCAAACAGGGAGGGCACACCTGTTGACCATTGGTCAAAGATGGCACGCATATTCTTCGTTATATGCCCTATTTTAATTACAGGAAGGTGTCTGTAGGGTACCCCTAACAAGGTGGTAGTTTCATTTGAAGGAACCATGTTGGTAATTCTGGAGTAATCCCAACTTCCGAAGAGCTTTAGGAAGGTCTTCTGACTACTAAATCAGCCCTGAGGTCTCACAGAGGAATGGTGGGTCTCCAGGTGTCCAGATCTCACAAAGATCTGGAGAGACAAAGTATCTGCCAGTAAGAGGGTCATGTCGTCAGCGTGGGCGATGGACTTAATCTGAAGTATTCCCCCACCCGGAACTGGCACTCCCCTCAACTCCGTACCTTGGCCAAGTTTCTGTAACAGGGGTTCTAGAGCCAATGCAAACAGCATTGGGCTCATTGGACAGCCCTGTCACACTCCCCTCTCCATAGCAATTGGTTCAGTGAGGAACCCATTTATAGAGAGTTTATTTCTGACTGAGCCATACAAGCACCTAATAGTCCCCCCTCAATTTTGATCCCACCCCCAACTTGATTAAGACGTCGAACAGATAACGGTGTCTGACCCTATCGAAGGCCTTTTCTATATCGGCCTGTACTACCGCTATGTTCAGCTGCTGGTTTTGGATTTGTTGCAGGAGGTCTTTGAAGAGCCACGTGTTCATTAAAACACTACGACCCGGCACCGAATAGGATTGGGTACTGGTAATTACCTGTTTGATATTGTCCAAAATTCTATTATTAAGTATCTTGGCGAAAATCTTGTAATCTGTATTCAGCAGGGAGTCACCAGCTACCAGTTGTTGCTGGGTCTCTGCCTTCCTTCAGAATAAAGACTGTAGTGGCCTCTACAAATTTACTGTTGACTTTTGCACCATTAAGGAGGGAATTGAATACTCCAAGCAGTATCGATCTGAGGAAGAGCCAATACCGCTTGTAGAATTCCATTTTGATCCCATCCGGCCCGGGTGATTTCCTAAGTTTACATTATTTCATTGTCCTGTCGAGTTCTGCGTTTGTTATTTGTGCATCCTGGTTTTGCCTGTGTGTGTGTGTGTGTGTGTGTGTGTGTGTGTGTGTGTGTGTGTGTGTGTGTGTGTGTGTGTGTGTGTGTGTGTGTGTGTGTGTGTGTGTGTTGCCAATCCCACGTTTATTCTTTGATTTGGTCTATTTCTTCACTATTGCTATCTATATCTATTCTACCTGTCTGATATATGGTAAGTTCTTTAATTAAAGACCTCCTTAAGTTTCTCTCCTGGGACACCTTTTCCCTGCCTATTTCTTTTAGTCGTTCCCCAGCTTTTCCTTGAAAAGCTGGGGAACGACTAAATTTCCTGGTTTACTCATCGCAATCCAGCGGTCCAGTTGAGGCGCATTTCCTGCCACCGTACCTCCCAGAGCACTGGAAGCTCTTCCTCAACCAGCCCAATGAGATCCACATTAAATATCCAGCTGGGTTTCTGTCTATTGACAAGCCTGTTGTTGCGACTGCCAAAGTAACCAGCCTGTGATCTGTTACTTGTCTACGATCTCTGATATCATGGTGAGCTATTGACTGGGTGAAGGAGGCTCTCAGACAGGTAAAATCTGTCGATACGAGTCTCCACACCTTTGACCCATCTGGTAAAGCCTCTGGCACGTGGATATTGCTTCCTCCAGGTGTCATGCAGATTAAAATTAATTCTTATCAGATACCACCACCCAGACGGCACTGTTCGAAGCTTTTTGGTTTACTCATCGGTGGGTGAACGATATCCTGTTGTTGCAATAGAGATGTAATTAAATGATGCATGCATACTACCTGGGTAGTAAAAATAATGGAAGTGCATAACCCATGCATAAACAACCTTTTCATTTGTAAAGCTATTAGAGGTCAGCCGCCGTGCTGTGTACGAAATGTTTTCAAAGTTGTCATAAAGCGGTCTGTTGAAAGTAGTGCAATACAGAGCAACTCGTTATAAAGGCAAGTTTGTTCATTTGTGAGAAGTACGACCATTTCATTACCCACGCAATTTAAATCTTCTTCCTGCAAGAATAGACGAAAGGCCAAGATAGTTATTAGAAATGTTTCCACATGTAAATAAGTTCAGTTTTTAGTGTATAATAATTATTGAATTTTTACTGTACTTTTTATCAACCAATTTGAAGTGTATATCAATGATTAGAATGAATCCCTTGTATAATCATTGAGTTCTATTTAGGTTTAGATTTTCTTTTTTTACCTCTTAGTATGGTGATCACCTTTGTGCTTTGTACCTAAATAGCATATTTTGTATGCATGGGACTCTGTCTGCCTTCGTTATTGCTAAGCAGGTTTTTATAATGATTAGATGGGCTCAAAAATATTTGTATGCAGCCAGAAGTAGTTGTTGATAGAAGGATGAAACAAACGCCATATATTGCACTTTTTCAACATAGTCAGCATACATTTTTGCCACTTCTCAATACACTTCCGCAGGCGTTTCTTAAAGTCTTTTGACTGTCCTTCAAACTACGATTCTGCAGCAGAAATCACCTCATCATTAGCAGCAAAGAGTTTTCCACGAAGAAGGACTTCAGAGCAGAAAGAGAAAGAAACCCGAAAGTGAAAGGTCAAGGGTGGGGGTAATAAGGGATGTGGCAATATTTCAAACTCACATTCGTGGGTACACCTCACTGCAGCATACAAGGAATGTTCTGGGGCATCATCGTAGGCACAGTATGTATCTGTCAGCGTTACCAGAGACCCCCCCCACCAAACTGCGTAAAAATGTCTCTGTGAAGTAACAAAATCTGCCAAGGCCACATGAAGGTGTGAATAGCACATGAAATGTTGTCGATGTGCCGGGAAAGGGTTAAAAGTCAGCAAGGGATTAGAAGTCTGGGAACCAATCTAGGAGACACTTTACTCACATGCAACTGTTGATGGATGATGTTCTCTACAGACCTTACACTAATTAGAAGCTCTGCAACTAGTTCTTTGACGCTAATACAGCGATCTTTCAAGATTAATGCCTCAATTTTTGCAACACTCTCTTCTGTTCCAGCAGTTGCTGGGCATTCTGGCAGTTCTTCATCGTGCACTAAGGTTCTTCCACGTTTGAATTGTTTATACCAATGTTCAACAACACTGTAAACTGAGCAGTCTTCTCGATAAACAGCGACCGTTTCTTCGTTGATTGTTTTCAGTGTTTTCCCTTACAGAAAGAAGAACTGAATCACTGATCTGTATTCCACTTTATCCATTGTGGCACTTCACAATGGATAAAATTTATTTTTGCTTTGCGTGAAAAGCAAAAATAAATGAACTGTCAGATTGAAACGAAATCTGTGTGGTTGTTGTAGAGATTTCAAGGTGTCAAACAAACAAAAATCTTTATATCAAAACTCCTTTTGGATGAATACAAATATTTTTTGAATCCCCCCATCCCATGTATATTACAATTTTAATATTGAGACAGGAAGTGCTGTTTAAAGTAATCCAGTACTAAGACAGGTCGTCGTGAAGGTGCAAATGTGCCATATGGGAGACACGAACACAGTGTTCCCGAATATCCAAGCTTCTTTTAATTGGGATTCAGTTAATCCTAATATAAAAAATGGAGATATGTTTTAATTTGAAATTATGAAATACTTAATACTATGTTAACATTTTCAAATAGCCAGGGATTCCCCATCACCAGTTTGAGATCTGTTTAGACAACATTAACTTATTATGTTGCCTAAAAAATTAAATAATATTTAATGAAATATTTAAATAATTGCTTATTTCGTGATTATTAAAGCTTATTCTTTTGAATGCAAAAACTGTTAAAAGAAACTGTTATAACCATAAAATTATGTGCCTAAGAATTTTTGTGGCAATTTTTTAATGATGTTTTATTGAAATTTTTGACACTGGAGCGGGACCATCTTCTCTATTACAGACTGTGCCTGGGGCCTACGAAAAATGGGACCAGAAAGATATAATTAAAAAAAAGATTCATAGATTTTATTCCAACAATAAAATAGATTCATTGGGCGGTCAGCCCAAAAAAAAAAAAAAAAAAATAGATTTTTCTCTCTTAACTGCAAATAAAGAAATGTAAGTTTGCTTTCTTAATTTTCATATTTAATTTAAAAAATGTTTTAAGATATCGGTGGTCGGTATTTTTTCTGAGACAGCGCATTTAAGGTGTAACAGCAAGCAATGTTGTAGTTAACTTAGGTTTGTCCGTTTTTGTTTCTCATTTTGTTTATTAAAAATAATTTTCGAATTAAAAAATATCTTTGCTACAAAATATTTTCTATTTATTTTCAATTTTTGAAAATTGTTTTTTGTGTATTTATTTGTTTCTTGTTAGGCTGGAAAAATTCACATCAGCGAATCCAGCAATAGGCTTCTCACAGCTTCGTCAGATTTCACCACAGATTTCAGAGGAACGATCAATGTCAAGGTATTATACCTTTGTTTTTAATAAGAGCCTAACACGTGTATAACGCATGGTTTAGTCTTTAATTTTAATAATAATCTAAGAATCTAAGCTTCCTCATTAATTTGGTCATTAGGAAGACTGGTGATCTTTCCGAATTTCAGAAAGGTGTTATTCTTGGAGCATGTTTAGCAGGAGTCACAACTGAGGAAACAAAGGAAATTATTGGTGTGCCAAAAGAACCATCTCAAAAGTATACAGTTAGTGAAAGACGAAAGGAGAATGTATCTAAAAGGAAGAAATGAGGCAGAAAGTCGGTACTCCGACTTTCTGCCTCATTGTGCGTCAGGATAAACGGTCCAGTATGCAGCAAATGATCGAAAAATTCAATTCATACAAAAAGAAAGTCTCATTTCCAACCGAGCTACGGCGGCTGGATTTCAAGAATCTGGAATTCAGTAGTCGTGTGCACATACAAAAACCACTCCTTTCTATGAAAAATTGAAAGATTCGAATGGTGTGGTGCTGCCAACGTCAAGACTGGACTGCGGAACAGTGGAAAAAGATCACGTGGTCTGCCGAGTTTTGATTTACATTTTTTTTTGCACCAATGGGTGAACCTCATGAAGTCACGCATCCAGTCTGTCTCGTGTCTACTGCCCAAGTGGCTGGCGGTGGGTGCTATCATGGTATCGGTCATGTTCTGTTGGTATGTACTCGGTCCGCTCTTATTGTTAGAAGGACGTGTGAATAAATCCAATGAATATATTTCTGTCATATTAGCATTAGCATTAGTAGAGGCATATGATGCAAGAAAGCAAGCTTATTCAGCATCAGCCAAAAAAAAAAAAAAAAACCCTCTCCCATTTCACCCCTCCGTTCGTTCGAAATACCTGTCCAGTTGAGCTTTAAATTTGTTTAGGCTATCAACTTCAACAACAAGTGATGGAAGTCGGTTCCACCAACCAACCACCCGCTGGCCAAAGGCAAATTTCCGCACATCTATCCGACATCCGTCCTTCCTCAATTTGAATTTATGCCCTCTGAGGTGATTATTCTGAGAAAGATGAAGAATCCCATTGGCATTGATCATGCTCAAACCATTCAAAGCCTTATACACCCCTATCAGATCACCTCGCCGGTGCCTAGTCTCCAGACTGTGTAATTTGCAAAACTTAAGCCTTTCTTCGTAAGAGCAACCCTTTGTTCCATTTACTAATCTTGTTGCCCTTCTCTGTACCCGTTCCAGCAGCTCTACATCCTTCTTGAAATGAGGCCTCCAGACCTGTATACAGTACTCAAGATGTGGCCTAACCATTGCCTTATACAAGGGAATAATCACCTCCTTATCCCTGCTAGAAAAATTCCTGTATATCATTGACAAGACACCATGAGCTACTCTTGCAGCTCGTCTGCACTGCTCAGAGAACTTCATATCTGCCTGCACAATTACCCCCAGGTCCTTTTCATTCTCCACCACTGTCAGTGTAGTACCGCAGAGTTGATACATTGCTCTGGGGTTACTGTTACCCATATGTAGTACTTTACATTTGTCAATGTTAAACTTCATTTGCCACCTCTCAGCCCATCTGTTCAACCTTTCCAGATCCTGTTGCAGCAGCATAGCGTCAGTAGTGTCCTTAACGACCCTGCCAACCTTTGTATCATCTGCAAACTTAGACATTAAACTTGATGTCCCATCATCAATATCATTCATAAACACCGAAAACAACAATGGACCCAACACTGAACCTTGAGGAACTCCACTAATAACATTAGTCCACGTTGAGCAGTGTCCATTGATTACCACTCTCTGTCTTCTGCCACTCAACCATCCCCTTATCCATAGCAGCAATTTGCCTCCAATGCCACACTGCTCCAATTTGTGCAGCAGTCTTCCATGTGCAACAGTATCAAAAGCCTTTCTAAGATCCAAATATATAATATCAAAGTTATTCCCTGCATCCAGTTCTTTTGTGACTACATCATAGTATCCAATCAGATTGGTCAGGCAAGACCTGCCCTTAACAAAACCATGCTGCGTCTGAGCTATAACTGAATTCTTGTCTAGATGATCCTGCAGTGCTTCTTTAACCAGTGCCTCCATTAATTTACCTGGAACAGAAGTTAAACTAACAGGTCTATAATTACTTGTGTCAGCCTTTGATCCTCCTTTGTGAATTGGGGTTACATTTGCACATCTCCAGTCTATGGGTACCTCCCCTGAGTCCAAAGAAGCTCTCATAATTATGGCTAGGGGTTTGCTTACTTCATTTGCTGCCTCCTTTAATATAACTGGATAGATCCCATCCACCCCAGGTGCCTTTTTTATGTTTATCCTCAACAATCTCTCCTCCACTTTCCTCTCAGTTATTACAAAATCATCCAGCTCACTGCCAATGTTTACTTTACCTTCATCATTCTCCTTCCTGAATAACTCCTCATGCGTGAATGTAGATGCAAAATACTCGTTTAGATTGTTAGCCACCTGAGCAAGGTCCTCAACTGTTGAACCATCAATATCCAGTGGACCAATCTGATTCATCCCTTTCCTTCTCGAGTTCAAGTATGTAAAGAACTCCTTTCTGTTTTTCTTTGCATCCTTTGCCAAGGATTTTTCGTAGTCTGCCTTTGCCTGCCTAATCTCCTTTGTGACTTGGTTACAGACCAACTTATATCTATCATAGGCTTCCATGTCACCCATTAATTTGTATGTATCTCATGCATTTTTCTTCTCTGCCACATGTCTCATTAGTCCATCTGACAACCATTTAGGCCTAAACCTTGAACAATATTTCTTAGTTGGTATGTAAAGCCTGGTAGCCACCAAGATTAGTTCCTTGAATGCTTCCCATTTTGAGTTTGCTGTTGGTAACATCATCAGTTGGTCCCACTGTATAGAATTTAAATACTGTCTCAGACCATCATAGTCGGCTTTACGAAAACAAAAACCCTTCCCTTTACCTCTGATGGTAGTTACCTCCTTGAGTAAATCCCACTTCAACACACTGTGATCACTGCCACCTAGTGGTTCATTTATCTGCAGGTTCTTAATGCATGAAGAATCACTACTGATAATCAGATCAAGAGTATTGCTCCCTCTTGTTGCCTCACGAACATGCTGATGTAGAAAACAATCATCCAATAAATCCACAAAAGCCTTGCTAGTGTGCGAGTGACCAACCCACAAATTCCAGTCAATATCTGGGAAATTAAAATCCCCCATTATAAGACTCTCTGATTTACTGGCCCACTCTATTTCCCTGTACAATATATTATTATACTCATCAGAGTCATTAGGCCTATAGCACACTCCTACTCTCAATTTTGATTTCCCTATGCTTATGTCACACCAAACTGACTCGACACTGCCCTGTCCATCGATGTCAACTGGCTTCACTTCCTTTGACTTTATGTGTTTCTTAATTAATAGCATAACCCCTCCTCCCCTCCTGTCCTGTCTATCCTTTCTATATACATTGTATTCCCCAAATTCCAGTTCCGCATTACTTATATCTGTGTGACACCACGTCTCTGATATCCCAACAATATCTGCCTTTGATGTTTTGAGCAATACCTCAAATTCATCAAATTTATTTACCAAACTCCTAGCATTGGTGTACACGCAGGTATACATGCACCTGTTTCTATTCTTAGCTACCCTAACACAACCCATGTGTTTACTTGTAACGCAATGACTACCAGCAGTCTCTGAAATATCCTGCATCTTGTTTTTCAGACATCTGCTCATTTGAATAGAAGCAGTGCAAGAATCACTTCCACCTCTGCCAGTGGCTACTGTTAATCTATTAGTCCTTGTATCCCCCCCCAACTAGCAGTTTTCCGACCCACCTAACACTGCCTCGACAGCATCAGCAAAAATTCTTGCATCCTTTCTATTTAAGTGTATCCCATCCCTGTAGAAGCAATCTCTCCTGTTAACAAGTACAGTCCAGGCTGAAAAAAATTCTACCCCTTGAGCCTTGCACAATCCCTCCAGGGCCGAATTGATCGACAAGGCTCTCATCATATACTCCCTCCTATCGTGTCTGGGCAGAATTGCAGACACTTTCAAGTTCAACCCTAATTCACGGCTTTTTTTCAACAGTGACCTGTACTTGCTAAGTAATTCCGCCGGTCTCCTACTCTTAATATCATTAGTGCCAACGTGTACAACTATATCACCTTTTGTGCCCTTCAGTGCTTCATTTTTACCCAGGTGGATTCTTTCAAGACGACAACGCCCACTATACAAAAACTGTATTTGAATGGTTTTAGAATCATTCCCGTGACTTCTAACAACAGCCCTGGTTGCCACATTCTTCATATCTGAATCGAATTGAGAATGTCTGGGATACGTTGGAAAGAGCTGTTCGGATTCTCAGTTCTCTATCTACCACAATACAGCAACTGACAAATATCCTGACTGAAGAATGGTCACATCTGAAGCTATGATTGTTCAGAGACCTAATGGAATCCACGTTATGAGGTGTACAAGACCAATTCGGCAAAGGGTGCCTTACTAGGTATTAGTAATAATAACGGTGATAGCATTCGCCATATAAAGCAAAGGCTTTTGCTGCACTGGAAAACAAAACAAAAAAAACCGAAAAAACCCAAGTAGATAAGAAAATACAAAGATCCAAACCCAGCCATCAGATAGGAAAGCCCTGTACCATGATTCCCCCCATCAATAACACATCTTTCTAACTCCGAGGAATTACAATCAATTGCACTAGGTAAGTCGATGTTCCTTGTGATGTTTGGTTTGGCGATTCTGAACACTCTCCACTCTCTTTCCTTAAATTTGAATCGATATTTCCTTTTGCCATGCAAAATATTTTGGCAATGCTGATAATTAAAAAGTTATAGTGCAACAATCCGTACTCATTTCCCACATTTAAATATTTTTTGATTTTTATATATTATAAAACTTAAATCCCTTTTTGTTATAAATCTATGTCATGAATACTGCCATCTACATATTAATCGAATTAAATTAATATATTTAATTGTAATTAATTCTAACTATATATTAATCGAATTCTAACTTTCTCTTTCTGCAGGGCAAAGGGAAATTGGATACTTATTGGCTGCTAAGAAGGACAAGTTCACCCCAAAGCTAACAAAAGCAGTTTGGAATATAGGATATTATTTGGTGTAATTTTTCATTTATATCTTGACAGTAGAATTTAAATAAAAGTTGTAATATATTCTTCAACCGAGCAGAAATGTAAGCTGTTTTAGACTATTTGTAAAGAATTTCGTGCTGTATTGATGGCTTCTTCATGTTTTTTTGAAAATAGTAAATAGAGTACTGTATAAAATAGTATAAATATTAAAAAAGACTCAAACAAAGAAAGTTTTATATCTTTATTTAGATAAGTATATATTACATATCTAATTAGAAGCATAAGCCTATCTGTACATAAGCCGATTTCATATGTGCACTACTACATGAAATTCATATCACGCATGCTCAGCTGCGTTTGATCACGTGTTTAAACAATCACATTTATATTCTATGTACAATACGTTGATGATAAACAGGAAAATTATGGTATTGAACACAGAAAAATTACTTTTAATTTAAAAAATTGTATTCAATTATATACAACTCAGTTAAAAATAGAGAAACAAAATAAAAACTGGAATGGTGAATAATTACGTAATATCGATCGATTATGTTGTTCTGGTGAATTGAAAGATAGATGTCGCTACTATCAGTAACAACAGAGTATTTTAGGAAAATATTAATTGAAAATAGAAAAAAAAAAATACATTTCGCTAATTAATTCAAAATAATTTAATTTTAGCTTTTAATTATCACTTCTCAAGCATTTCATATTTAAAAATAATATTTAAAATCGACATACCGTTGAAAATATCTCGAATAGTTTAAATATATTTAGGCGAATTAAAATTCTTATAATATACATCCTTTTGTTTAAAATAATGTAAACGTTTGCTCAAAAAGTGAACTTTTTTTTTGAGACAATTAAACAATAATATTTAATTATTAAATCAGGCATGGGATCATTTCAAACTATTTTTTAACTGTTTTGAATTTGTGGTATAAATTTCTCTAAGTTTTCGAAAGCTATGCACAGCACAGCACAGTTTGTCCTAAAAAGACGCTTAAAGTGTATTTAATGACAGTTATTCACTGAGCTACCATGTTGCAGAATATCACAGCTGGATCATAGTGCCCTTGTGGGTAGCACTGTTGGTAGGCTCGCCGTCCTCCCCACCTCAGGTGGAAAAAACCTAAGTTCGAGTCCCATCGATGACAGGAGGAATTTTTATGGGCTTTTTCCAAAACTTGACTGAGTTAGTCGCATGGTTTTTTCTCCCGGAAACTAGGGGTTTTCGCCCAGCAAACAGGTCACACGCAATTTGCAGACAATACGTAGCAATACCTCCTTGGTCTCTAATGTTCCTAAACCCCACTACAACAACGACTAACTGGATCTTAGTAGAGATACAGAAATCACAAGCTTTTCAAAAGTGGGAGAAAGAAATAATGGACGGGACATCGTCCTGATCTAAATTTAATTTTAACGCATTTTCTATGTACAGCACCTAACAACCACGGAAAAGTTTATGAGTACATGTTACGCATTTGAATATTCTTTTAAAGATTTGCTAAGTGTATCTTTACTAACTGATTATCAAGAACGGGAGAAAAGAACTTGCTACAACATCGAAGCACATATTGCGTAATACTTATCTTAATTTGCATTTAAGCGCCACCTGGTTTAAAAAATAACCATCATTAAGAAGTCTTCGGAATTCATATATCTACCATTTTCCGGTTTATCAGCACGCTTTTTTTTTTCTTTTTTTTTTTTTAACAAAGGAGGCACTGCCAATATTTTTAGCGTACACTTAAATTAACTATCAACGCTAATTGGAGTCAGGCCTAACGTAAAGTGGTTTACGGATAACGTACCGGTATGTGTAAGTTCCTTTTGGAACATATTCGCTTGCCGATTCTGCAGTCTTAAAACCGTTATACGTTAAGCCGGAATCCATGAGATTATATACAGGTTTTCTATTACTTTCTCTGCCGTAGTTATAACTAACAGTCCTCTTAGGGATGTATTTATTAGAACGACTACTTCTTGTTGAAGAATAACGGGTTGGACTTCTTTTGGCATTGTATACTTCTCTTCCATCATTAAATTTTGAATCTTCGCTATAGTCTCCTTTAGAACCTTGGTCAAAACCGGAAATGTGACTATCTTCTATGGCATGACTACCGGAAGGAGAACTCTTAACCCCACGGTTGGCGGTTTGCCTAATGGGAGTCTGGAACTGACCATGTCCCCTACTGATCAGAATCCTAATTCCGTCGGGATTCTCACCAGTTTTTCCGGATTGCTCAGTTGATGTGAAGGTTTGTGGAAATGCTCTCTTCTGGCCGTCTTCAAAGTCACGAGCATAGTTGACGTTGAATTCATCTGCGGTTTGTGGATAGCCCTTAGCGCCGGCTTCCTTTGGGTTTAGGGATCCTTCTACTTTACCATAGTCTTGTCCATAGGAAGTCTTAGACTGTAGATCAGGATGATTAAAGAAAGAATCGAGTCCAAATCCGCTATCAGTAAAACTGTCCTTAAACTTAAAATCACTGGTGTCGAAGCCACTTTTACCACTTGAATCGAGAGGCTCGAAGCTTCCTCTGAATGGAAAATCGCCAAACTCGTCGTCTTTCTTATGCCCTAGTTCGCTGTAACTACGAAGAAGTTCGCTGTCTGCATAGCTGCTTGGGTAATAAGTAGACTTTCGCTCCTGGTTGGTGTGTCCACCGTACTTGGAGTCATATGGGTCATACTCGCTGGGGGATGTGTCGTAATTACCGTAATTGCTACTACCACTCTTTTTGGGCCCGCTTCCTTGAGCTCCATCTTGAATTTTTTGCCATTCTTGGTACCAGCTTTGCAACCAGCTGTTGTCAGAAGTTGGAGACGATGCTAAGTCGGATGGTTTGGCGGCATGAAGGATTATTCGACGTACTGCAGGTCGAGGGTTTTGAGGCTTCGCATGCAGCACGGTAACGAACACCAGCAAACAGACAGATCCACTCTAGAAATAGAAAAATCGAACTTTTAAATTGTAGAATACGATTTATTTCCTACGTTATAATGTATAATAATCATGAACTTAAATGTACAATAATCATGAAGAGTCAGCATAAAATGTTCTTTTATCCTCAATATAAACTGAATCTTCGCAGGCATGGAGATTCCTTCACAGATTGGTTGATTGTAGGCGCATCAGCAACTTGGGTCATATTGCTCCGTAAATAATGTCTGTAAATTGCGCATGTTCTGTAGTCGATTTGCTAATTGGTGGACAAAAAACCATGCTACCCTCGCCTGCGACTGACTAACGCAGCCACGTTGTGAAAAAGGCCCATAAAATTTCCTTACGTCATTGACTGGATTCGAACTTAAGTCTTTTCTACTCGGTTTGGGGAGGGCAGTGATAATACCAACTGTGCTACCCACGATGGCTTCCTTCATAGAGGACATTGGTGTTTTTGATATTTGAACTCATTTTTTTAATGTGTTTAGTTTACTTTTTGATGAAAAATTATAGGTGCTTTAGCCACTCAGTATGGTGAAACTAGAGACCCCTAGTGACCACTCAGTGACACGCGAAAAGTTAAAAGGCATTACTTTCGTACCGGTCCTCGTAGATAAGGATTACAGAATCTTTGATACACGGCGTTATGCAGAGACCAAAGTATAATGGCGAACTGTGACTTGAATGTATTCCCTATCATACAATCTGGATGTGAAACCCATGTGTTGGTAATACGGATTGCCAACGATGCACCCTTTCTCAAAGTTAGAGAACTGCTAATGCCTCCGAGGCGCCTACTCTAAAGCACAATAAACAGCGAAGTGCAGAATACGTGATTCTTTTACCATTCACAGGCACATGGTCATACTACCACTCCACGTTTCATTTCATGCGTTCAATTGAAATAAAACGGTTATAACTAACGCATGCTCCGTTGCTATTGTAATTCGTCAAATTTTCATTTTCTCATTATTATTTCTTCCAATTTTAGGGACCTCATAGGTAGTATAGTTGGTAGAATCGCCATCCTTCCCACACTCGATGGAAAAGACCATAGTTCGAATTCGGTCGATAATGTCAGGAATTCTTATGGACGTTTTATCACAATTCACAATGTAGCTGAGTTAGTTTGTCTCAGGAGAGGGTAGGATGGTTTTCTCTCCCGGAAATTCGGGTTTTTCTTCCAGCAAATAGACAAATCGGCTATAGAACAACGTACCGACATAATACTTAGGAGTTGGCAATATAGCCAAGTTGTTCCTGTGCCTAAAATTCTACACCAACATCATCTAGGTAGAAAGTTTATACAAATTGATAGCCTATGTGATATGAACGGTATATGGTTAGCTGCTTATGTAAAATAAAAATAAATAAATAATATTCGCATATTTCTATTTAGTGAGATTTTAATTAAATTTCGACGGCTCGAAATAGCGTTCTAAAAAATGAGATATAAAATTTCATCCACGGAAAATCGAGTTATTGCATGCAAACGGACGGACGGACAAAAATAATAATTGTTAGATTTCTGTTCTAATGAAACACATTTTAATGAAATTTGTGATGGCTCAATAAATATTTCTAAAAGGCCGAAAAATAAAATTTCATGAAAATTCGTCCACTGGAAGCCCAGTTATTCCATATGGAATGGAGAGAGAGAGAGACACGGAGAGAGAGAGAGAGAGAGAGAGAGAGGAAAAGAAATAACAATTACCTATTGTCATTTCTATTGATTTGATTTTAATGAAATATATAATGGTCAATAAATCTTTATCTTTTTAAAAGGTCCAATTATGAAAATCCGTCCACTGGGGTCGAGTTGTTACATGCGGACGGACATGCAGAAATGCTGAAAACAAAACGCACATTATGCATATATGCTAACGCATCTAAAAACATAAAACTGTGCTTTGGAGACAGCGAACCTGGCTGAGTATAAATATAGTGGGGTGTCAAGAACCATCAAGATTCTCAGCAACTGCTTCACTAAAAGAAGGGTATCAGCTGGAAATATCATTCAGGCTAACGCCGGCCCTTCGTTCCTTATATGGAGACCGATGGGCGAAGGGATTTTTATTGAAAATCGAATTTCAGAAGTGAACTAAGAAGTGAATTTCGAAATTCATAAATTACATTGGAAGGAGAAAAAAGCCTTAAGAATCATTAATAGGCACGCGCCTATCTCAAACCTAAATGCATTCGCTGCACCTTACCTTTAACAGTTACTTACCAAGAGCTTCATCATGAAAATAAGCCTTATTCTCCAATACAGAAGGTAATGCTGCTATCAAGCTGTTTTTGCTACATACACTGCATCCTTTCTCACCCTTCAAATTGTATTTATAGTATGGCTGAGCGTGTCACGTGATCCAGTCAACCATCCCAACGAATGACAGCCCTCTTTTCAATTGTCTTGTGGGAGATACGCCTCAGAAAATACCTTAATCGTCCACAACCCGTAATAAAAGGGACACCTCACTTGCAACTCGTTGACAAGGGTGATGATACTTAGTCCGGAGGGGGATAATGGGGGGAGCTAAAGACGCAGGTGGATGGTTAGTTCGCATGAACGCCACGGGTACGTTGTTCGATTAAATTATCCGTCACGTGGTATCAAATGCTGTTTTATTTTCTCTGTCTGTTAACCTAGAACGTAGTCAGCATCATTTGGCGCACGTAAACTTGGGCCTGCACCTGCGGCAGTAGGTCTGTCGGTCATGAAGAGAATGTGGGATGAAATTAAGATCCCGAAGTGCAGGTAAAACTTTAACCGATAGTGACAATGACTTGCTGTGGGTGTGGTCAAAAAGCGATCTAAATAAGTAAAGTGTTAGTTTGTGATGCTTGTTTCATCTGGACTGTCATCTTGACCTAAAAATGCCTCATCGCTGATCACGTTGACAGCAGTAGGAAGTTTATTTAGGTTTTTATAAATCGGTGTCTAGACGTATGTTGTAAGTAGTTAAGAAGTGAATGGACTAGATCATATCGCTTATTATGTTTGACATTAGAACGCACAGGGCTAAATAATCCTATTGGGGTGGGGGAAAGAAAGTAAGTCCATCTTAGTTTAATCCTAAATATTTTGGTTTCGAAATGTGCTGAAAGGGTTGTTGTTTTTCTCTACGCTTTTATAAACATTGTTTGAAACAGTGGAATATTAACATCAACATTCCACTGTTTCTCCCACAAAAACAATAATATATGCAAAATGCACCTTTGGTCTTCATTAATTAACTGTTTTTTTGTTACAAATCAAGAATTGTATTGTTTTGTTGCAATCTCATGGAAAAAACTTATTTAGTACCTTTTAAAAGGTACTAAATAAGTTTTATCAATTTGTTTAAAAATCAACACAAATAAACACGCATTATTCTGCCTAAACATTAACTAAACTGAATATTGCTCAAATACACTGAGTGATCACTGAATTATGACCACCCCTATGAAAACTGAATGCGACCCGTTGACCACGTGAGGTACAAGAGTGCGCAGTTAGTCGACCTACGTAGCATAGATAAGGTGTCAGTGGTTCAGTAGGTGGTAAAATTCCGAGCGTGATGGGTAAAGGGAAGGATTTATCGGACTTTGATAAAGGACAGATTGTGGGAGCTCGACGAACTGGTGCCTCGATTTACCAAACGGCTGAACTGGTGGGGTGTTCGACAACTGCCGTACTTAAAGTGTACCAGGACTGGCGTCAAAATGGTCAAACAACGACCCGACGGCAAAGGTCAGAGAAAGGTTGAAGTTAAGAGGTGAGCGCCGGGTCCGACGACTCGTACAGGCGCACTGTTCAAGAGTTGACTACCCAATATAGCATGGGCCAACCCGGAACAATATCTGGCATGACCATACGTCGCACGCTCGCACGTATAGGCTATACCAGCAGACGGCATCCTCTCCTAACCAAGGTTCATCGGCGTAAAAGACTCGCCTGGTGCAAAGGGCACGCAAGTTGGATTTTAGAAGACTGGAAAAAGGTCGAATGAGTCACGTTATTTACTCCACTCCGTGGATGGTCATGTACGGATTTGGCATCAACAACATGACGCTCTTCATCCATCATGCATGGTATCAAAAGTGCAGGCGGTTGTATGGTGTGGGGCATGTTTCACTGGCAGAAACTTGGCCCCCTGGTGCATGTGGAACAACGTATCAGTGGTCTCTGCTATGTCAACTGCTTGCTGACTGTGTACACCCCCTCTATGTTACACTTTTTCCCGAATGGCGATGGTGTCTTCCAAGATGACAATGCGCCGAGCCATCGGGCACTTGTTGTGCAGGAATGGTTTGAGGAACACAGTTCGGATTTCCAGCATATCGATTGGCCTCCGAACTTCCCCCGATATCAATCCTATAGAGCATTTGTGGGACACTATGGAAAGGCATATCAGGGGTCTGGATACACCAATCACCTCCATTCCTGCATTGCTGACCGCATCACACACAGCGTGGTTGGCCATACCTACCGAACGCTTCCAACGTCTTGTTGAATCAATGCCACGTCGGATGGTTGCTGTACTGAGGGCAAAAGGAGGACCTACGAAGTATTAGGTAGGTGGTCATAATTCAGTGATCACTCAGTGGATGTAGAATTTCATTATATTTTAATTAATTCATATCTTTATTGCAGGCAGTGAATAGTTACATGGATGCCTGATGCAATAATACCCATAACAGCGACAATGCTAGGGGTTTAACATAAAATTAATTAATATATCCATCCATATCCATCTCCTGGACGTTGTGGAGCGTCTCCATGGGCAGGAATCTGTCGCCTATCCTGAGCCTCCACGCCACAGACTACATAAAGGGGTGGGCTCTTAAGGTTTTCGGGGGATCCTCCAATTGCACATTTGCCAAAAACCTGGCGTATTGCTTTCCCCCGCTATCATTTTAATTTACACGAGCAATTTATGCTTGAAGAGGACCCACTGAAGAAGCCAGTACTCTTCAGATGCAATGGTTTTTAGCGTGGTTTTTGTTGCCGGCTTCCAGATTTCCGATCCGAAGGTGATGACTGGCTGCAGAAACCGGTATATGTATTGGAGCGTGTACTCAGACTCTGTGACATGAAGGAGGTGTTGTTTGGCAAGCCATCTGGATCTGCAGATCTTGTTGTGAATGTCCGCAACATGGTGTTTGAAACTGAGTTTAGGGTCGAAGATAACGCCGAGATCTCTGCTTGGTTACTGGGATGATGGGGGGGGCATGGATTTCCAGGTTTAATTGCATTGGGTTTGATTTAAGTGAGAACACCATTTGTGCGGATTTTGTTGGATTTATCTTAAAAGAAAACTGTGCTAAGTATGTAATCAGATTCTTAAGGCTGTTACTGATGGTTTCGGAAGCAGGATCAGGTCGGGCGGTCCCGTCGATCCGATAGAGGAGCTTCAAGTCGTCTGCATAACTGATAAATTCTGTTTGCTGGGACAGGAATTAGTGGGTGGCTGCCATAAAGGGGAGCGCTGAAAGAACTCTGCCCTGGGGAACACCTGGACAAAAATTTCCTTGTGAATGATTTTTATTCACAGTCAGGTGAAGGACTCTGGTAGTAAGTAGCGACTTCAAGAATTCCAATATATTGGCTTTGATCTTGTGTCCCTCCTCACAAAGTTGCAGGAGGGGCTAGATGCCTATGCTGTCGAATGCAGACTGGATATCCAGATAAACAATTGCCATCTTAGCCCTATCTTATAGAGCCCCCAGAATGGTGTTGGTGGTTTCCAGCAGGTTGATAATGGTGGACCTGCGTTTCAAGGCATAGTGAAATGGTGATTCACAAGGGCGAATCTGGTTGGTTAGGATGGGAAGAAGGCACTTCTCCATGACTTTTAGGAGACACGAGGCTTTCATTATTGGCTTGAATTGTGAAACTGAGGTCGCTCCTAGTATTTTGGGGATTGGTCGGACAATATGTTGGTTCCAGGCTGTTGGGAAACTTTGCGTTGTGAGGATTCCATTAAGGATTCCTAGGAGTGCATCAATGATGAAAACATTAACGCTCTTAAGGATGAATTGTGGGACCTCATCATATCCGGTAAAAGATGTTGGTGGGATATCATTGATGGCCAGGATAAGCTCTCTTTTTGTAATGATGATGGAAGCGAGGACATCTCGCTCACAACTGTTGTGAATGCTCTTAAGGTTTTATGCTGACTTTGGCTTAAATCTTGTGATGTAGTCTAGTAATTCGATCGATTATTAATATTATTCCATAAATAAATTCAGAAACTTTTATATACAGATACGATATTTTTTAATGAAAACATGAGCTTAAAAAGTTCCATATCGTCCACAGCACAATTTAAAAAAAATCTTTACTAGTTAAATTCCCTTTTGAATTGTGTAGTTGTAAAGGTTTTTTTAATAAATGCATTAATAATTATTATAATATTAATGATTATACATGAATTATGTAAGATTTTTTTATGTATAACAGAAATTGAAAACTAGAGTTGTTTGGTAAATCTTATATTAACTAAAGATGAATCAAATTAGGGGCTTAGAGGGGGAACAGGCATTCTGTGTGTTACCAAACACTCAGTCTAAAATACTGATAGATCCAATATCTTTCTATTTCAGAAGATTTAAGAGAAGTCCGGTTGGCCTGCTTCCCTAAAATCCACTCATGCACACCTTCTCGATGGTAAGCCCTGTTACGTCACTTAGGTGGCAACGAACGTGTAGAGTGGTTCTTTTCAAGACGCCTGGTCAGCGTGAAGATGAAAAGACCAAACCCTCCAGAACATGGCAGCACAACGAAACAAATGGCCCTCAGTCCCCAGTGGCTTTCACTCCCCCTCTTGCGGCAGCGAGAGGATCAGAGTGGAAGCAGAGTGTGCTAAGAATCTCTGGGTACAACCAGGCTGCCATGCACGGAAACTGAACTTGGCCTGTTACAACGTAAGATCGCTCATCGGTGAAGACAGGATATTGGAGCTGGAAAAGGAATTAGAAAATGTGAATTGGAATATCATCGGTTTGGCTGAAACAATAAGAAGAAATGAATCACTTATAAGTTTATCAGTGGAAATCTGCTGTACACCAATGGAAACAGTAAAAGGAGTGAAGGTGGAGTTGGTTTTCTGTTCCACAAAGATACAAAAAACATTTTGGAATTCAAAAGTACATCACCAAGGGTGTCAAGACTAATACTCAGGATTTCTATGAGGTATAAGCTAAAGGTTATAATGATTTATGCACCAACATCGAGCCATGATGATGAAGAGATTGAAGAAATGTACACTGAAATTGAGAGTCTTCTAGATGAGCAGAAAACCCACTACACTATTATTATGTGGGACTTTAATGATAAAATTTTGGAATTAGTGAAAGAAATGAAAGAGGTGAAAGACTTGTGGAACTTGCAGAATCTAGAGGAATGTCAGTAATGAACATTTTTTCAAAGAAAAGGGTGAACAGAAAGTGGACATGGAAGAGCCCAAATGGATTAACAACTAATGAAATCGACTTCAGCCTCACTAACAGAAGATATATCGCGAATGGTGTTACTGTCCTGAACAAGGTAAATGTTGGAAGCGATCACAGAGTGGTAAGATACACACTCGATATAGATGTAAGAAAAGAAAAGAAAAAACTGACTCGAGTAAATAATACAAAGGTCTTTGAGATAACAGAAGAGGAGAAAAAGCAGTATGTACTGGAACTTAAGAACAAGTTTGAGCTTCGCAGACTGTTCAGGACCAAGATATCGAAGAGGAATATTACAACTTTCTGAAAGTGGTAAAGCTCAAGAAACCTATAGGTAAAAAGAAACCCAAAGAAGAAAAAATCAATCAAGAAACACTTGTCATGATGGACCAAAGGCGACAAATGAAGAGCAAGAAAAGCACTGACAGGGAGAAAATTGAGTATACTGAGTAATGCAAAGCCATTAGAAAGAGACTCAGAGAGGACATAAGAAGATTTAACACAAGAAAAGTAGAACAAAAATAGAGTAAGCTTATCTGCGAAAAGATCTAAACCTCCGAAACTAATTCATTTCACAAATATACGTGGTCTCAATTCTAATCTCAACGATGTTCGTTTCCACTTGCAGTCTGCCAAACCCCGTGTACTTTTTCTGACAGAATCTCAGTTATCAGTTGATTCAACTACTGTTCATCTCAGTTGCCCAAATTATTCTCTGTATGATTCCTTTCGCCTCAAAGGTGGAACTTGTGTATATGTCCTTTCAGATATTTCCTGTCAGAGACTTGGTAATTTGGAATCTCCTCTGGCTTAAAATCCCTCTACCTCATTGTGTCAAATTCATCTGTTGTCTCTACCGTTCTCCCAACTCCACTAATCACTTGGAGCTCTTTGGCTTCCTCTCTTTGCAACTTGACTTTCTCCAGTCCAACTTTCCTAATAGTGAGGTAATTTTCCTTGGTGATTTTAATGTTCACAACTCCAGCTGGCTTCCGTTTTCTAGCCACACCGACTCAGCTGTTCGAGATGCGGAGGCTTTTGCAATTACTAATGACCTAGTACAGATTGTTCATTTACCTACAAGAATACCGGACAATCCTAACCATACAGCCAACACGCTTGATCTTTTTCTCACAAACAACCCTTCTAAGTACACGGTCGAAGTGAGAGGTCCTTTATGCTCCTCAGATCACAACTTGGTGATTGTCTCTTCTCCAATGGAGCCTTTATCTAATACCTATTCCCAACCTCGTTCTGTTTAGCCTTACAAGAATGCAAAATGGGATGACCTGCGAGATTTATTTTCTTCTTTTCCTTGGTCGGATTACTGTTTAAAAACTTCTGATGTCAACGTTTGCTCAGATCGTGTCAGTGAAATTATTCTTGCAGGAATGGAATCCTTTATCCCAAACTGCAGTTTAAAATCTCGTCCTTTATCTAAACCTTGGTTTTCCAATAAATGTGTTAAGGCTGTTCAAGAGAAGAACGTTGCATATCGTAATTGGCTTGTTTCTAATTCTCCAGTTTCATTTTCTGCCTACACCAAAGCTCGCAACAATTGTAAAGCAGTTATTAATCAGTCCAAACTAGAGTTTGAACAGGCTAAGAGTAGAAAACTTGCTTCTCGCCCTAATGGTAGCCGAGCATTCTGGTCTGTTGCCAAAGCTATGGGCCGCAACGTTTGCCCATCTCTGTCCAAACCAGATGGTTTTGTTGTCACTGCGGCCAAGAATAAAACTGGCCTGCTGGCATCCCATTTTTCTTCGAACTCACGCATTAATGATCTAGGTAAAACACCTCCCAGCATTTCCAACACGCTCCATTCAATGCCTCCTGTGGTCTTCCGTCAAAAGGACGTAAGAAGTATTTTGACGAATCTTGATGCTAAGAAAGCTCCAGGTCCCGAAGGTATTTCTCCAATTGTTCTGAAAACATGTGCTCCTGAACTTACTCCTGTTCTTTGGCGCCTTTTTTCACTTTCTTATTCCAAAGGTATTTTTCCTTCTGCTTGGAAATTTGCTCATATCCAGCCAGTTCCTAAAAAGGGTGACAAAGTCTGATCAACGATCGCCAGTATGGATTCCGTCAGTGTCGATCCACTGGTGATATTCTGGCTTATGTTACCCATTTATGGACTAATTCAATGGAAAGGATCGGTGAAACACATGCAGTTGCTCTTGACATCTCAAAAGCTTTCGATCGTGTTTGGCATAAAGGTCTTCTAAACAAGCTTCCATCTTATGGTTTGCGAACTGTTTTTAGTAATTGTTTATCCAGTTTTCTCTCTGATCGCTCACTGAGGGTGATGGTAGATGGCTCTGTCTTCTAACTTCTCCACTAATGCCGGTGTCCCCCAAGGTTCAGTTCTTTCCCCCACTCTTTTCCTCTTGTATATCAATGACCTTCTTCCATTGACTGGAAATCCTATCCATAGTTTTGCCGATGATAGCATATTGCATTCCACTTTCCATTTTGAGAAACGTTGTCCTGCTCAATTAGCTTCAACTTCTCGAAAATCTGCTACCAATTCCTTAAATGCCGATCTTCAGGTAATTCTCCAGTGGGACAAAGACAACTTAGTTGATTTCAACCCTTCTAAAACTCAGTCTTGTCTTATATCTCGCAAAAAGGATTCTTCTGCTCCTATGCGTATCTTTGGTGACTCTCCGATTTCTAGGCAAAATGATATATCTCTTTTGGGGATTACCGTGACTTCTAATCTCTCTTGGCACAAGCACATTACAAATATTGCTTCCTCTGCATCTAAAAAACTTGGTTTTCTCTTTCGCTCTCGGCGTTACTTTTCTCCCAAACAGCTGCTCACTCTGTATAAATCGCAAATCCGCCCTGCCATGGAATATTGTTCCCACATCTGGGGTGGTGCCCCCAAAACCTCTCTCAGGCTTCTCGATTCCATTCAGAAGAGGGCAGTTAGGTTAATTAATGACTCATCTCTAACAGAGTCTCTTCACTCGCTGTCTCATAGATTTACTGTTTCTGCTGCATGCCTCTTCTACAGATATTTACATGGGCACTGTTCTGAATTGGCTTCTAAATAAATAAATAAATAAATAAATATTCTGTTTATACTCCGGGACGACCAAATGATCAGAGGAGTTCACGAGATAGACAGAATACAAGAAACAGCACCGTATTCAGCAGTCACGGGTTTGAACCCCGGTCACTCAAGGCACGTGTACTTATGCACCCGCGCGCCTGACCACTAGGCTACGGCGACCTAGCCTATAATTCTGGCTCTCTCTTTCAAAACAGTCCGAACACGTGCCGCCACCAGCCAACATCCATGTACTGTCCAACTTAAAACTCAGAGAACCAACTTTTCATCTTCCTCATCTTTCTGGAACAACCTTTCTTCATACGTATTTCCTGAAAATTACAATCTACAGAAGTTCAAGTCTAATATCAACAAATATCTTCTTTCCTCTTCTCAACTTCCAACCCAAGCACGGTACTAAGTATTATAGGTTCCAATACCTCTCGTGTCTGGGGTTTACATAAAAAAAAATAATAATAAAAAATAACAAGCATTAAAATAAAACAAAGGATTTAAATCAGCAGTCATGAGCAGTAATACAGAAAGACAAATGATACTGAAACCGAAGAATTGCAATGGTGTACTTACGAATAGCAGAGAAGGCATAATTCAAATAGAAGAAGACTACTATAGAGAATTATACAAGGAGCGAGGGAATGATGCCAGCAGTGGGGATCACAAATTAGTAACACATGCGACATACCCGATATCCCTCCTGATGAGGTAGTAGTAGTAGTAGTAGCAGTGGCATTTGATGCAAGAAAGCAAGTGTATGAGCTTATGCAGCATCAGCCAAAAAAAAAAAAAAAAAAATCACACCATTCCCTCCAAATGCCTGTCCAGTTTCTCCTTAAATTTATTCAACCTATCAACTTCCACAACGACAGATGGAAGTTTGTTCCAGCAATTAACCACCCACTGGCTAAAGGCAAATTTCGGCACATCTATTCTACATCTGTCTTTCCTTAATTTGAATTTAAGCCACCTTAGGTTCTTAATCTGAACAAGTGGAAGGATCCCATCAGAATTCAGCGTGCTCAACCCATTCAAGCAGAACATGCATTGAAGAAAATGAAGAATCAGAAAGCCCCGGGGGAAGATGAAGTTACTGTACAGTTGTTAAAATTGGGAGGAAGAGACATAACACAAAAACTGGCAAGGCTCTTCACAAAGTGCATTAGAAAAGGTGTGACGCCTAAGCAGTGGAATAATGCAATCATAGTTTTGCTGCATAAGAAAGGAGATAAATCAGAAATTGGAAATTATAGACCAATTAGCTTGTTATCCCACATCTACAAGTTGTTCACAAGGGTCATTACTAACAGATTAGAAAGAATACTTGATGAGAATCAACCAAAAGAGCAAGCTGGCTTTAGGACAGAATTCTCAACTATGGATCACCTTCACGTAATATCACAGCTAATGGAGAAAGCAAATGAATATAAAACACCATTATGCCTCGCATTTGTGGATTATGAAAAGGCATTTGACTCCATACAGCATAAGGCAATGTTTCGGGCACTGGAAAGACAAGGCATAGATACTCCATATATTATGATTTTGAAGAAAATATATGAGAGTGCTACCTCCTTTATTAGACTAGACAAAGACAGTAGCAAATTTAAAATCGAGAAAGGAGTTCGACAAGGAGACACAATATCTCCGAAGCTGTTTACTGCTGCCCTTGAGGAAGCTTTCAGAAGATTAGACTGGTCGCAGAAAGGAGTCAATGTGAACGGAGAGTACCTAAACCATTTACGATTTGCAGATGACATTGTGGTCATAAGCCACGATCCCAAAGAATTAGAGGAAAATCTTAATCAGTTATGCACAGCTAGTAAGGATTTTGGACTAAAGATGAATATGGCTAAAACAAAAGTAATGATGAACAAGTATGCCACAGAAAGGGAAATAATGATTGAAGGAGCAGTAATTGAAAAGGTGGAGTCATATACTTATCTGGGACAAGTTATTAGCTGTAATTAATAATGATAAATGGCTGGAAGTCAAGAGAAGAATAAATTTTGGATGGATAGCATTCAGGAAATATAGTCACATACTGAAGAGCAATATCCCAGTTTGTCTGAAACGTAAAATAATGAATCAATGTATACTCCCCACCATGACTTATGGAAGTGAAACTTGGGCACTCACCAAAAGAATGGAAGAGAAGCTGAGAACTACACAGCGAAGAATGGAACGAATTATATTGGGAATCAGACCGTTGGATAAGAAGGGATATACGGATTAGGCAGCAAACTCAAGTAAAGGACATTCTTATCAAAACTAAAGAACTAAAATGGTCTTGGGCAGGACACATAGCTCGAAGACATGATGACAGATGGACTAAGAAAATAACAGAATGGTATCCAAGAGGAGTTAGAAGAAAACCTGGAAGACAACAACGGAGATGGACAGATGAAATTCATGAGTTTGTGGGTAGTAAATGGATGGCCATTGCACAAAACAGAACGAACTGGAAAGTTGCTGGACAGGCCTTCATCCTGCAGGGATAATGATGAATCAAATTGCGCATCCAAACTCACAGAGCATGCGCATGTCATTACGTCACAAGGAAGGAATAGTGTTGAGTAATTATTGGTGTCTCATTGTGTAACAAGAATATTTTATAAATATTGGTCAAAATTGCAGATATTCATTTATTTTATTTATGATTAACATTATTCCATAAATAAATAAATAAATTCAAAAACTTTTATATACACATACTGATTTTTTATGAAAACATGAGTTTACAAACTAAATCTTATACTGTACTAACAAAAGATGAGTCAAACTGCGCATCGATACTCACAGAGCATGCGCAAGTCATTACGTCACAAGTAAACTTTGAATAATTATAATTATTGGTGTCCCATTACGTATCGAGATATATATTGAGACAGTACTAAAATACGCAGAAAGCTCAGTATATTAATCTGTTATTAAAATTATTCCATCGTTAGATAAATAAATAAATAAATGCAGAAAATTTTATATACACATACTGGATTATTTTGAGAACATGAAAAAATCTTAAAATGCTAACCAATTAAAATGGCTAACTAATGGCTAATTAATTAAAACCTTCTTCACGTGTCAAATTTTAATTTCTTTAGAATGCTGCATATTACAAGCTTTTATAAGATTAATTACTCTTAAAGTATTGAATTTTATAGCGTTGTAAGGCAATTTTAGAACTGTACAAACTTTACGATAATAACACATTTTTTTTGTAGCTGGAGGCTTTAATAGTGTGCTAATCTGCAACAGGATCTAGAAAATTTGGGCAGATGGGCTGAGAAGTGAAAACTGAAGTTCAACATTGATAAATGCAAAGTATTGCATATGAGTAGCAGTAACCCCAGAGAAAAGTACCAGCTGTGTGGTGCTACACTTAGGGTGTTAGAAAATGAAAAATAATTGGGAGTAATTGTGCAGTCTGATATGAAGTTTTCTGAGCAATGCAGACAGACTGCCAGAGCAGGTCATGGTGTCTTGTCAATGATATACAGGAATTAATTTTCCTACTAGAAAGAAAGAGGTGATTATCCCCTTGTATAAGGAATGGTCAGGCCACACCTTGAGTACTTCGTACAGGTCTGGAGGCCTCATTTTAGGAAGGATGTAGAGTTGCTTGAGCGTGTACAGAGAAGGGCAACAAGATTGGTGAGGGGAATGAAGGGATCCTCTTACCAAGAGAGGCTTAAGTTCTGCAAATTGCAGCGGCTGGTGACTAGGCACCTGTGAGATGATCTGATTGAGGTGTATAAGGTCTTGAATGGGTTGAGCACGCTAAATTCTGATGGGATTCTTCCACTTCTTCAGATTACGAACCTAAGGGGGCGTAAATTCAAATTGAGGAAAGACAATTGTAGAATAGATGTGCAGAAATTTGCCTTTAGCCAACGGGTGGTTAATTGCTGGGACAAACTTCCACCTGTCGTTGTGGAAGTTGATAGCTTAAATAAATTCAAGGGGTAACTGGACAAACTTTTAGAAGGAATGGATGTGTGAAATTGTTTTTGGCTGATCCTACATAATACGCTTGCTTTCTTGCATCACATGCTTCCATTACTATTACTAATATCATTCTTATGGACTAAAAGATAACTATTAGAAGCTACTGATTGTGGAAATCAATAAATGGAACGAATTAGCTTCCTTTTATTGTCATGCTGAGCTATTTACGATTTAGATGAAGTGAATTGTAATAATTCATCAGACGTTGTTATAAAGCGGTTAAGCCTAATTTAAAGCCAAGGCCATATCTCATCCAAACAAATACAGTTACAAACATGTTTCGAATATCCTAACCAGAATCATTTCCGTGGTGCACCCATTTCTGCTCCAGTTTGTTTCTAGTTCTAAAAGAAACATTTTTCCTCTCATTTCCTCCTCTGTGACACGCTTCCACCAAGGGTAACATTCAGTTTCAGTTTTTTCCCTCTTTCAAACTCATCTGTCTGAAATAGGGGTATCTTTACTGTTCCGTTTTAGATGGCTGGAAACCATCGGAGCTCATAAATGTGTCCTCGAATGTTGAGATGACATTTCCCACCGACAGTGACCCACTTACTGTCTTACTGGGAAGTAGCTTTTTCCGTCTTTCTCATTATGCGCGTGAATTGAACGCCACAGTATTTCCAGAGTCACTATTCATCTGAATCCTTATAAGGACAATTATGAATGAATATTATATTTAATTTAATGTTTTGCTTAATAAAGGTAGCATTAAAATTTTGCACATAAACAGTTTCTTGTACGTCTTTTATGAATTATATGTTAGAAGTATAATTAAAATTGAAGTGATTAGTGGAATTTGGTTAAATTTTATTCCTCATGACAATATAACTACCTTAAATTTAACGTTCTTCATTAATACAAGTACAAACAACTCTGTGAGTTTATGTATATTTTCTTTATGTATATATATGAGTGAAAAATGTAGCGGTCTAAGAATCTCTAGAAGATCTCAGTTCCTTCTGCTAACAAAACAGGTTTCCTTTCTCTACATTATCGAAGAAGTTCAAGTTGGGCCATTTATGCAATTAGAAGATCCCAATTTCCATTAAAAAGTAGAACACTAGAAAGTTCTCGATCAGCCAATAAAAATCATCTACTACTGACACTGAAGCATTGCTGAGGGCAGTTCTTGATTAAGAGGAAGGAATATTGGGGATACGACCCTACAGGAATGAATGCAATCAAACCCGGGGTCTTAAAGTGATCGGTACAGTTTATAATTTCCTTTTGAAGCAAGGAAGTATATAGGGTGTTTTATAATTAAGTGACCTAATTGAAAGGGTCTATTTGTCGAAAGCGAATAAAAGTTCATGTGAAACATATGTCCTTCCACCTTTTTGTTACTGAGCATGCACAGTTAACAATGATAATATTTAAGATAGTTGAATAAGCTATCAATAGTTTAAATAAGCTATGGAAACTATAAAGAGTTGATTAGGTGAGTTAGAATTATGGGCCCTTTTAAAGAGCCCATTATTTTTTTATATTTTTTTAAATGGCCTTTTTTTTTTAATTGGCTTTTATCTATTTGATATTGTAGGTACACAATTAGCTTGTCAAAGTTTGGCTGGCACCGCTTAATAAATAAATTAAAAAAAAAAAAAGAAAAAATGGACATTTCGTAAAACTTGTGCTCCAGAACTTGCTCATGGTTTGTGTCACCATCTTATATTTTCTTATTATACTGGGGGTTTTCCTCTTACATGGAACTTTGCTCATATCCAGCCAGTTGCTAAAAAGGATGACAAATCCCTCCCTTCCAGTTATCGTCCCACCACATTTATTTCTACTGTTTTATGGACAATTCATGAACAGCCAATTCTTAAACTAACTAGATGTCGCTCCACTGGCGATATCCTGGCTTATGTTACCCATCTATAGATAAAAATCAATGGACAAATTCAGTGGAAAAGTTTGGTAAAACTCATAGACAGTTGCTCTTGACATTTCAATGGCTTTTAATCGTATTTGGCATAAACGTCTCTAAACAAGTTTCTGTCTTATGGATTTCCGACTGTTTTCTATAATTGAGTATCCAATTTTCATTCTGACCGCTCACTGAGGGTGATGGTAGATGGCTCTCTGTCTTCTAACTTCCCTTCTACTAATGCTGGTGTTCCCCAAACTTCAGTTCTTTCTCCCACTCTTTTCCTCTTGTAAATTAATGACCTTCCTGCATTGACCCGAAATCTTATCCCTAGTTTTACTGATGATAGCTCATTGCATTCCACCTTTCACTTTGAGAAACCTTTCCCTGCACAGCTCCTTCTTGAGTATCCACTGCCACTACCTTAAATGCTGATCTCTGGGTAATTCTCCAGTGGAGCAAAGATAATTTAGTTGATTTCAATCTTTCTAAACTCAATCCTGTCTTATATCTCGCAAAAAAGGATTCTTCTGCTGCAATAGTCCTTCCTTAACTATATTAACTGCTGCTATGCTTATCTTCGATCACACTCAGATTTCTAGACAAGCTCACATATCTCCATTGGGATTACCCTAGCTTCTAATCTCTCTTGGCATAAACACTTCTATAACTTCTCTCAGACTTCTAGACTCCATTCAAACGAGGACAATTATGTTAATTGTTGACCAATCTCTAACAAAGTCTCTCCACTCGCAAATTGAATGCCTGTTTTCCGCTGCAAATATTTTCTATAGATACTTTCATGGGCACTGTTCTTCCGAATTGAAGTCTGTGGTTCCACCGTGCTCTTCCAAGCCAGTCCGAACACGTGACTCAACTACTCAGCATCCATTCACTGTACAAATGCAAATTCACAGAACAAACTTTTTCCTCTTCCTTATTTATCCTTTCTGCTTCTGTTTTCTACAACTACCTTCCTTCACATATATTTCCCGAAAAATACGATCTATAGAAATCCAAGTCTCATGTCAGCAAGTATCTTTGTGGATATCCCCCTACTCCCCCAAAGCTTTGTTTTCCCCAGCCACAGGAGACTATTTTAGTTTGTTTTCCCCCATGTTTACTGTCAACTTCGTGTTCCTCATTGTCCCAACCGTGTCCTTATTAATGTATTCACCTTACGGTTCGTTTATAATGGCCAAATGTTTTGTACGAAATTCCATTAAAAACGTAGCCCAGATAGGGCCCTCAACAATAGACCCACCGCACGAAACCGGATTAAAATAGCTACAATGGACTGTATGAAACAAAAGGTCGCAGCTGACTATTTGCAAGATGTTTCATTCAACTTAGAGCAAAGTTGGTGCTCCACTTTTATTATGTCGTGAGGGGGTCATCTGTTTTATAGCTTCTGTACGTTGTCTTTCTCGCATGCTTTTTTTAAAGCCCGTTTTCCTGGTATCGGTAGCGGAATGGGTTTTTATGCAAAAGAGCCAACCGTTGCATGACGATATATATGACACGAATTGAACCTGCTTTTAGAAAAAAAATAAATAAAAATAGAAAATTCGAACATCGTACAGATGCGAGAAGGTTAAATCTGGCGGAGGGATTAGGGTTTTCTCCTTAAGTTTTGCAAAATCCGTGATACCAGACTGCTAGCTGATTATGAATTCCCCTTTAGTATAACTAAGGGGAAAAATCTAAAACTTTCCTTGTGGCAATAACTGAAGTGAATTATGTGTACGGGAAGGTGTTCTTAGCTCACGAAGTGTCATGGGTCGGTGATTACGAAAAAGAAAGATTGTAGTAAGTTAAGCCTTTCAGGTTTCTATATAGAGTATGACCTGTTTTACCGACCATCCATAATATTTCATAATACCGTGGTATGTTAGTTAAATTATCTTAAAAAAAAAATCTGTGTCCGCGTTGTTATTAGAAGAACAAAATGACTCCTAAAGAAATGAAAACTTTTAAATAATGTTATGTGTATTATTATTACTTTTAAATGCGTAAAATGCGTTTTGTATCAAAATTTAATTAAAGATGGCGAAATGTTGACATTAAAAAATAGTCAGAACCTTTAAAAAGTTATTTTTTTTTCTGACTAAGCCTAGGCTTTGTACCATATGCTCCTAAAAGCCCTGCTAGGCAAGGTTTTTAGGAGCATCAGCAACTAAGGCCCTGTATATTGTCTTTAAATTGCATATGTTCTGTGGTCGGTTTTCTGGATGAAAAACCCGATTTTCTGGAAGAAAAAACCACGCTACCTTCGTCTGAGACCAACTAACTCAGCCAGGTTGGTAAAAAGGCTCATAATAATTCCTCACGTCATCAACATCACTCGAACTCAGCTCTTTTGCAACCGGTGTGGGGAGGAAGGCTATTCTACTAGCTGTGCTACACACGAGGGCCTATGTGTTGAATCTTTTATGTATATTATTCTTATAAAAACTGTTTATTTAAAATTTTACATTTGAGGATCTCTTTGCTCTTCTAATTTTTATAAACATAAGAATTACAAGAATTAGAATTGATTACTAACGTATCAAAAATCTTTGCAATGGAGTTCAGAGATATAATAGACGTGTATTAACTATATGATTTCAGAACCTCTTGCACACAGGAAAATTATTCAGAATGTACTCCTGGAATCAATGATTGATTAAGTATAATATTTAAAAAATCAACCACTTGGTACAAATTTTTTTAATACGCAGCAATTGCACTCGTAAAAATGTCATCATTTTAAAATGCTGAGCAAAAAGTTCTGCCATTACTTTGCAAAGAAACACATCTGGGATGGTTCTTCCCAAACCTCTCTCTCTCTCTCTCTCTCAAGTTTTATTCAAAACAGAACTGTCAGAATAATTAATGACCCTTCGCTTCACTCTCTGTCCCCTAGATGTTTAGTTCCTTCTGCACGCTTTTGTTATGGATACTTCCATAGGCATTGTTCTTCTAATTGGAGTCTGAAATTCACACATTCATTTTCCAAACCAGTCCGAACACGTGCTATAACCAGTGAACTTCCATTCACTGTCCAACTTAAATGACGTTTTATTAAATTTTAGTAGGTTTATATTAGTATTAGCCATATCGTGCAAGGAAGCCACAGGTTTTTGCTACACAAAAAAAAAAAAAAAAAAGAAGCAAATAAGAAAATACATATTACGCGCTTCCCTCCTCACCTGCGTGAAGAGGGAAGTTGACCTCTGAATTTCTTAAAAGTGTTAGACAACTACATGCGAAGGCAATTTGTTCCAGCAATCAACAACTCGCTGGCTAAAAGAAAACTTCCTACAATCTAGTCTAAACCTCTTCCCCTGTAATTTGATACTGTTGCACATGGAAGACTGCTACACAAATTGGAGCAGTGTGACATTGGAGGCAAATTGCTGCTATGGATAAAGGGGTGGCTGAGGGGGAGAAGACAGAGAGTGGTAATCAATGGACACTGCTCATCGTGGACTAATGTTATTAGTGGAGTCCCTCAGGGCTCAGTGTTGGATCCATTATTGTTTTCTGTATTTATAAATGATATTGATGATGGTATATCAAGCTTAATGTCCAAGTTTGCAGACGATACAAAGGTTGGCAGGGTTGTCAAGGACACTACTGATGCTATGCTGCTGCAATAGGATCTGGAAAGGTTGAGCAGATGGGCTGAGAGGTGGCAAATGAAGTTTAACATTGACAAATGTAAAGTACTACACATGGGAAACAGCAACCCCAGAGCAACGTATCAACTCTGTGGTACTACACTGACAGTGGTAGAGAATGAAAGGGACTTGGGGGTGGTTGTGCAGGCAGATATGAAGTTCTCTGAACAGTGCAGCTGGGCTGCAAGAGTAGCTCATGGAGTATTGTCAATGATATACAGGACTTTTTCCAGCAGGGATAAGGAGGTGATTATTCCCTTGTATAAGGCAATGGTCAGGCCACCCCTAGAGTACTGTATACAGGTCTGGAGGCCTCATTTCAAGAAGGATGTAGAGCTGCTGGAACGAGTACAGAGAAGGGCAACAAGATTAGTGAATGGAACAAAGGGGTGCTCTTACGAAGAAAGGCTGAAGTTTTGCAAATTACAGTGTCTGGAGACTAGGCACCAGCGAGGTGATCTGATAGAGCTGTATAAAGCCTTGAATGGTTTGAGCATGCTCAATGCTGATGGGATTCTTCCTCTAGCTCAGAATAATCACCTCAGAGGGCATAAATTCAAATTGAGGAAAGACAGATCTAGGATAGACGTGCGGAAATTTGCCTTTAGCCAGCGGGTGGTTGGTTGGTGGAACAGACTTCCATCCCTTGTCGTGGAGGTTGATAGCCTAAATAAGTTTAAGGCTCAGCTGGACAGGTATTTTGAACGAACAGAGGGGTGAAGTGGAAGTGGATTTTTTTTTTTTTTTTTTGGCTGATGCTGCATAAGCTTGCTTTCTTGCATCAAATGCCTCTACTAATGCTAATGCTAATTTGAATGTATGGCCCCTACTTCTGGAGAGCACTATAATAGTGAAAATTCCACCTTCGTTCCTTTTACTAACCACTAAGCATTAACCACTCTCAGAGCGTTATAAAACTCAGTCAGGACCCCCTCTAAGGCGCCTAGTTGCCAAGCTCTATACACATAACGGAAGTCTTTTCTCGTACAGTTGACGATCTCACCATGCGAGTTGCCCTTCTTTGGACTCTTCAAGAAGCTCAATATCTTTTTTCGGATAAGGTCCGAAAAAATTACATTGGACACAGTATTTCAAATGTTGTCTTACAATTGCCTTATGCAGGGAATTATGACCTCCCTATCTCTACAGGATATTGTTGGAAATATCATAAAGGGCTTTCCTGGTCGCCTGTTTACACTGTTCAGAAAACCTCATATCTGCCCATATCGTAACTCCCAGATCCCTTTATTCCTTTACTGCTTTTAATTCGACCCAACCAAGTGTAAAAGTTATGCTGCAGTTGCTATTTCCTAAGTGCAAGACCGTGCATTTAGTTGCATTAAAACTTAGCTGCTGCTTTTCTGATCAATCTTGAAGCCTGTTTAAGTTATCCTGAAGGAACGTTTCTTGGCACTGATTATTAACGACTCTCCCAATATTTTCGTCGTCTCCAAATTTTGACATCACGTCCTTTATCCCTTCGTCGATGTGGTTTATGAAAGTCAGAAACAGCAGTGGTTCAAGAATTGATCCTTGGGAGACCCCACTTCTTACCTTACACCCATCTGAAGAATATCCATTAATCAGAACCCTCTGCCTTCTGCCCTGCAGCTATCCTACAGTCCATCTTTGAATCTTTCCAGTAATCCCAAACTGTTCCAGCTTATACAGCAATCCATCATGAGGCATCGAGTTAAATTCTTTGCTAAGATCTAAATAAACTATGTCGAAATTGTTCCCTACATTCAGCTCATGTGTCAAAATAGCCTACTAAGTTAGTTAAACGTGATTTTCCCGTAACAAAGCCATGATGTGTGTCCTTCAGAATGCCATATATATCTAAATGTCTCTTGATTACACTCTTAATCATTCATTGCCTTTAAGATTTTCCCTTCCACTGAAGTAGACTAACAGGTGTGTAGTTACCAGCTTCACTCTGAGAACCGCCTTTATCCATTAGCGATACATTGGCGCTTCCCCAATCCAAAAGAATCGCTCCAGAGTCCAAAAATGCCATATATATATATATATATATATATATATATATTGACTTTTCGAAGCCAAGTTCCCTTAAAGTTAGGACCACAAATAGCACTGAATTCCTTTAAAGTTAAGACCACAAATATGACATCTCTATATAAAAATGTCATAGGAATAATAGGACGAATGTAAAACTGGGGGATTTCATTAGGAGACCTACAACGCGATAAATTATCAACAGCTTCTATATCTGTCTCTAGAGTTCTGCAATATCGCACGACTTAGAGAAATTTCTCCGCTGTCTGCAGATCAAGGTTGTTAGATAATCAATTCGAAAGTTGAATCTTGTTTGAAGGATCTCTGTGGTAGCGTCGGTTCTGCTTCATGGTCTCTATTAGAGGAAAGCAAATTTAGAGCAGCCTCGCATGAATACCTTTTTTTTTTTTTTTTTTTTTTTCGGGAGCGTTAGCTTATATACGTAAGGCGCCTATTGTCTTCACATGTCCGTCCGTTTGTCTGCCAGCATGTAATAACTCCACTCCTCATGGATGTATATTCATAAAATTGTAGATTTGTCTCTTTCAGGAAAATTTGCTTAGTCGTTCCAATTTTCATTGAAATCGGACTAATATAAATCCGGAAATTATTATTTCTTTGTCCATTCGTTCGCATCTAATAACTCAACTAATAACGAATGAATTTCCATGAATTTTTATATCTTTCTGTTTTAGAAATATTTTTCGAGCCCACCCAAATATCATTAAAATCTTATAATAGAAATCAAGCAATTGTAGCTGAAGCACTGGATAGTTGTGGCCGTGCATTGATTGGAGGATTCAACTGACAATATGGCAGATGCAGGATCTTTTTTGCATCTTTTTTATTGTTCATATTGTTTAACAATGTTTTTTTCCATATTATTGTCAAAAATTAAGATAATTATTTAAATGTCTCAACCAAAGTTTGCACTTTGGATTCCCATACACTAAGACCGATCCTGAATGGGCCTCTCATTATTTGACAGCCATACCAAATCATCCTACAGACTTTTGGGCCCTTTTCCATGCCGATTGGAGGAACTGATATTTTTATTTTATTTATTTTTTTACAGAAACTAAATCAGCCGGTCTCGAGCGAGGACTGAACGCCGTTTTTTGTCCCAGAACTTCGGGATTTTCATCCAGCAAATAAGCAAACCGATCACAGAGTACTGACGCCCTTTAGCCTTAGTTGCCTCCGCGCAAATACGAAAACAACAACAACAACCACACCACTAGCTTAATATATAACAATTTAAAATAATTGACATAAAACAAGAACATAAATGGATAACCAAGATTTGAACCATAATCTTTGGTAAGGTCACACATGCATCATCCGACACAGTGTTCTCGTCAAGCACGTTTTCGCTCCACCGCTATGGGGCAACAGCCCTTTGCCTCACTCACACATCGTTGGTAAGTTCAAATGTCACAGCTCGGAACCTAACCTTCGCCCTGATTACTTGGACTAGAATATTAACCCACACTTTGTTTATTCTAGTATCTCCTTTGCAGTTTAAAGCTCTTCCTTTAACCTGATGAGAGCGGTCTTTAACCACGCGATCAAGGCTTGGCATTAACCTCATGGCGTATTCATAAATGGATTTATGAATAAATCATTTCTCTAACTCAATATGCATTTTATGATTTGGCGAATGAATTTACAATATAATGCATCCATCTTTATTTGGTCACATGACTAAGTCTCTACGAAATTTAACTGGGTGGTTTGCTAAGGGAACTGTTACATATCCAGTTCATCGAGAACAGTTATCATAAAGAATGCTTCGTCACACAAGACAACTCAGGAAACAGAGCGTGGGACAGCTAAAGATGAAACAGTTTATACGGTAGATGAGTTGAAAATAAAGAAACACTGTTCCCCCTTCCCTCTTTTTCTACAATATTTCATCTGAGGAAATCCAGTTTTCACTGTTCGCATACAATTAAAAATAATCACAGTTCAAATGAAAAGAAATTGACCAGAGAAACCAGATTATCGCTAGATGGCGCTCGAAACTCATAAAATACTGCATCTGGAAAAAAACTAAATTAATTTTTGTTAATAGACGATAAATATTGTCACTAGACGGCGCTCGAGAAAAATCATCAGAGTTACAATAAAAAGAAATTGACCACAGATCAGATTATCGCTAGATGGCGCTCGAAACTCATAAACTATTGTGAAAAAAAACTAAATTTAAAATAATTTTTGTTGTCAGGCGATAAATATTCTCACTAGACGGCGCTCGTAACTCAAGTTGTATTTTAGTATCTGAAAAAATTATCGTTTTAATCCACCTTAGTAATGAAGAAATCGTGATCATTTATACAAGGCGACTTCATTATTCCTTTGTGATTGAGTTTAAAATAAACTTTAAGAACTGTTTGCCACAATCGATACATAAATTGCGTATTGAATATTGTGTATGATACTTATCGAAGTACATTGTTATGCTTTTTTAATGACTCTAATTTTAAACATGAGATCAAATGGGGGCAGTCATGTGTGCAGGTATAGTCTTATAACTTAAGGAAGAAATAAATGCATTAGGGTTACTGTCCGTCTGGTTGATTGGTGTAGCTGCACTCACATTGACCTATTTACAAAGTCAAGCACGTGCAAAATAAATTAGTGCGAAAAACGAAGGTCGGACATTTATTTTAATCAGACAGATGGAGAATTCAAAAACAAAAAAAAAAAAAAACGAAATACACAAAGCAGACGATCTATATAATTAAATCTGTTGTTCCAACAGCCAAGATCTGTTGGTTGACTGATTCTAAATTAAACAGTTCGTCTCATTTGCGTGATATAAACTTGTCAATCTGCATATTTCGTCTCAGTGACTGGAATACGATGTACTTTTGTTGTGGATGGTCACGGAATGTATAATTTTCCTCATAATTTGGAAATTATGGAATGAGTTGCCCGATGGATGTGCACACCTCATGACCTGATGGAAGTGGCAGATTAGCGCTTCTGCAAGCTAATATGTATATATTAAGGATTTGGTGGCGTTTCTTCTGTGCTCTCTAAAAATCCTTCCAAAACTAAACACGCAGGAGTACCAAAAAAAGTGCATTTACTGTTTAGTAAACTTGAATTAGAACAGAATCGCTTTTTAATTCATAAATGGAATACTGGTCAATAAAGAAATGAATCGGTTAACTTTTTAAAAACTTGTAGTGTAAATTTTGTTTGGATTATTGCTATTTTAAGTTGTCTTTTATATAAACACGACGACTAAGTGCTGTTATTTTAAAATATCAAGGATACTGTGAGACCACTATGGTCATGAAAGCAATCGTTTGCTTTTTTTTACTGAGGAAAAATTATTATTTTAGTTTTGCAATAATTGTACACCAAGTGGCCACTTCTTTAGGTACACCTACCGTCTTCATGAAATGGAGCGTGCCTTCAATAACTGTATTACCTTTTCGTAAAATATTAAGTAAGCCTGCAGATATGTAAGGATGCAGTATGTGTGCGATTTAAGTAATTTTGAAAGTGTCATGGAACTCGGCCCCAGCCAAGCCGATATGAGTATCATGGAAGCTGCAACCTTTCTGGGATTTTCACTTACGATTGTGTCTCGGATGCATAGAGATTGGCCAATAACCAAATAATTCACAATCAACGACGACTCTGTGGTGGTAAACAGTTCATTGACGCGAGAAGTCAACGCAGGCTGACAAGATTTGTGTAACAGAGGAGCTACAGTCAATCAAATAACAACCCAGTACAACGAGGGTAACCAAAGAAGCATTTCCCATTGACAAATTATTTTATCTTGTCACAGATGGGATATCGTAGTTAACGATCGAACCGGGTTCCACTCCTTAGTAGAAAACAATCACGTACCGATACAGCGGGCACAGAAACACCTAATACTGGACAGTAGAGGATTGGAAAAACGTTATCTGGTCCGATGAATCCCTGTTCCTGTTTTTTTCACGCTGATATGAGGATCCAAATATGGCTTAAATAGATGAACCTGTGGACCTATCCTGCCAGGTGCTAAAAATGCAGTCTGAGATGTCTGTGTAGTGGTGTGAGAAGTGTCTCATAGCGTACACTGGGTCTTTTGATACCAGTAAAGCAAAATTTGAATGGATATCTGGAAATTGTTACCAGTCAGGAGCATCCCTTCATGGCTGCAGTGTATCCATCTGCGAATGGGTTCTTCCAACAGGATAATGAGCCATCTCACAAGCCCAGAATTGTACATAACTGGTTCCAAGAACATGGAGTGAATTCAGTCTACTGCATTGCGGTAGCCTCCCCCCACTCATCAGCTCTCATTCCAGCTGAGCACCTGTAGGATGATGTGGAACAAGCTCTTCAGAGTAAAGATCGTCATAAGATCCTAAATACACTCTTGCTATTTTTGTTGACTTTGAGGGCGCTTTTGATTCCTTCTGGTGGGAAAGCGCCCTCGAAGGTCTCCGCACCGGCCAACAACTTTATCTTCTCTTCAGAAGTTACTTCAACAATCGGCATGTGCTTGTGAAATCAAAATTCTGTCAGATCTCCAGGCAGGTATATCGAGGGTGTCCCCAGGGGTCTATCCTGGGGCCACTCATCTGGAACACTGTCCTTCAGGAGTGGATTTCCAGATCTTTTGACAACACCAAAATGCCGATGCCGATGATGCAACCATTTTGATAAGTGGTCACTCTCGTGCAGCAATCGAAGTCTCTGTTAACGCTCTTCTTGCAGATCTTTATGGTTGGACTCTAGACAACAACCTATCCATCAGTGCTTAGAAGACTAAGATGATGATTTTTGGCTCCAAATTAAATATTCAACGCCCACCACATGTCAAAGTTAACAATGTTCGACTCCCATTGTCACGAAAACCAAATATCTGAGTGTGACTGTGGACTGTAGATTAAATTTTTTCCCACACCTTAATCATGTAACTGCTAAAATTAGAAACTTTACTGGTGCCATCGTGAAGGTCTTCAGAACTGACTGGGGTCTCTCGCGTCTGACCATGAAGGTTTATTACAACGCCATCTTCCTCCCTATGGCAACATGCCGCTGGCGTATGGTTCCACAGGACAAAAATAGTTAAATTTCAAGCAAAACTAGCTAGTTTACAGAGAACTATGCTCCTTAGTATGCTAAAAGTATGCAGAACCGTATCTACACCGGCGTTACAAGTTATCGCTGGCACGTTGCCCTTGGATCTATATCTAGTATACAGAGGCTTCTGCGTTCGCATTAAGAGACAGATTCCAACTGAATTTTCGAATATCACCATTGATCCTCAAACAGACGTTAAGCGTGAAAGAGCTAGGTGTTGGAACGAACTTTTAAATGTATGGTAAACACGTTGGGACACCACATCTCTGGGTATTGTCACTAAAGAATTTTTTCCTGAAGTTACCTTCATGTCAAGCAAGAAAATTAAAACCTGGTTCTCTATGGATCTGCGCACTTCTTATTTATTAACAGGACATGAATCACTAAATGAGAAATTATACAAATCTAGGTTATCCCAAACTGATCTCTGCGCTTGTGGCAGAATTGAAAATTGGAAACACGTCCTTTATGAGTGTCAACTGTACAACGACATAAGAGATGGCTTATCTAAGTCAATGGAAAATTTTTCTCCCCGTCAAGAGTTTCTCTTAGTTCAAAACGTTAACGCTTTTCATGCTCTCCAACTGTTTGTCCATGATGTCTTTGCTAGGAGATTATCTCTAACTTCTGACTTAAATAGTGCAACTTCTGTTCTCGTGGACACTTCAACAACATCTATAGCTTCAACTGTACCTACAAGAACTATGGCTTCATCGACCACTGCTGCTGTTCCCGTGGACATTTCAACAACAACTATGGCTTCATCGACCACTGCTGCATCTACTTCATCATCAAAAATCAATGCATCACCTGAAACAGGGTAAACTCGGGCTGCAACAACAACTATACTTGGTACGAGTTCTCCTCCCATAAAATACACTGTCAAGATAGACACTCAGCTTGGCTCCATGGCTACAGAAAAAAAAAATATGTATCTATATAGATTCAGTGAGCTATTTAGTGCACAAACTATCCTGTGGCCCTACTCACATGATGTTCCCCTCTCTTGTATATATTTACACGTACGACTGTGTATATACTTAGTCTTGTATGCGTGATATACGTGTTTTGTTCAATAATGGTTTAATAGCACGTCCTCCAAAATTCTGAGGACTTTCATGAGATGTAAGCCTGTGGGACATGTTTTTTTCCACGGGTACAAGGTCAATATTTATGTAGCTGTATATTAAGAGTTTAGTGTATAAACTACTAAGGCCAACTAATGTTATAATGCCCTTCTGGGATGACACTGAATCTTGTTAATATTTATGATAATTGGCCCTTTTGATGTCTGTTATATTGCATTGGTGTATGTATACATGATTTGGGTACGTGAACTGTAAATTGATATGATCCTCGAATCTTGGGGCTCTGCCATTATGTATTTTTACCTTTTGTGCTTATTGTCTATTTCTAGACAAAATAGTTTGTTGCTTATAAGCTTTTTTACACTAATTAGTCAAATGTTCTTGCTTAGTTACTATGTATATTCTATTTATTTTTTTTCTTTTCTGGCCTTTGATAAAGCTCTGTTCTGTTGTGTCTCTGGCTGCTTGGCCGCAGGGCCCCTACGTTGCCCGCCACAACCACTGGGAGGTGAGCCAGGCTGCCCATCATACTCTGGCTGGCCTCTGCCAGGGTCGCTTGAGCTTCCTGACAGAGGCCATAAAAATATATATATATTGAAGAGAGCATATGGGGAATAATAAGAAGAGGTCAGAATGTGAGGAACAGTAGTTGGAGTGGACCAATAGGGAAGGCAGTCCGCTCAAAGTTAGGCGAAAGTATGGGGATGGAGAAGGGGGGTTGAATGTGTGTGAGCGCCTTGCGCTCTCTGAGTATCCCGCATTCTGAGGAGTGCCAGCAAAAATCCTACCCTCATCGGGTTAGCGGGGCAACTTGCCTTTGAAATCCTGCACCCAGGGTGCTTGCATTATCCTACTCCAGTCGGGGTTCGGAGGGATGGTGCATTGTTCTGTTCTGTCCTGAGTTCCTAACTAGCTAAAGAAGGACAACAACAACAACAAGCAGCAACCTACTCGCTATTAGGTAGTTGACGCTGTTGGAATTTTAGGAGCATTAGCGGCTTAGATTAGATTGCGCCATTGTGTATTATGGCTGTACAAGTGTATGTTCATTGGCTGATTTGCATGTTCGCCGGGCTAAAATACCCAGAATTACTCACGGAAGAAATTTTTCACCCTTCACCTGACAGTGGCTAACTACACACCCGATTGAAGAAGCCTTTTTGAAATTCTTCCGTTCATTGCCGGGAGCTGAACCCAGACCTTTTCAAAGGAACGACATGTGGCGAAACCGATACATTGTTAAGGAGGACCTATTAGGTAGGTGTATCCTATGGAAGCATTGGAATATGAAGACAAGTTTGTGACGTCACGACTTTGTATAATGCAAGATAATATTCGGATTCTAAAGAAATAGCATAATGGAAATAGGATATATAAAGAACGTGAAAATTTATTTATAGACTAAATTTTTTTTCAGGAAGAAGTTCGATTTACAACTCAGAATTATGCAAATAAGCTCCTATGATGTATTTGCATAAGTTATTTCGTGCACAAGAAAAAAAAATTGCAATATTTGAATGTTTTGAGCTAGAGAAAGAGCAGAGTCCTCTAAATTCTTTAACTGTTTAACAAAATGAACAAAGCCGGTGATTTCACTTTGAAAGTGGTTATCAGGACTTGACAGTACAGCAGATTTTCATTAAATTTTTTTTTTTTAAAGTATCTTTTTGAAACATCTGTAAATGTTTATATTGACTAAAGAACAGTAATAGTGATTCTTGAGACTGTCACAGACATTCTCTGGAGTATAACAAGCTGGCCTTGCTACGGAGTCTAAAACATTTATGGAACTATAGTACAGTACTGGCTTAATTTACTCATCCGTGGACAAATTCAATGGAAAAGTTTGGCGAAACTCAAGCAGTTGCTATTGACATTTCAAAAGCTTTTGATGGTGTTTGGCAAAAGGTCTTCTAAATAAGCTTCCATCTTATGGTTTTCCAACTGTATTTTGTAATTGGATATCCAGTTTTCTCTCTGATCGGTTACTGAGGGTGATGGTAGATGGCTCTCTGTCTTCTAACTTCTGCACTTGTATATTAATAACCTTCTTCCATTGACCGGAAATCTTATCCATAGTTTTGCTGATGATAGTACATCGCATTCTACCTTCCAGTTTGAGAAACCTTGCCCTGCACAAACAGCTTCAACTTCTTGATCATCCACTACCAATTCCTTAAATGGTGATCTCCAGTGGGACAAAGATAACGTAGTTGATTTCAATTCTTCTAAAATTCAATCCTGTTTTATATCTTGTAAAAGGGATTCTTCAGCTCTTATGCTTATCTTCGATGACACTCCGAGTTCTTGGCAAGTTGATATATCTCTACTGGGGGTTACCCTAACTTTTAATCTCTCTTGGCACAAGCATATTACAAAGATTGCTTCCTCTGCATCTAAAAAACTGGGTTTCCTCTTTCGCTCTCGGCATTGCTTTTCTTCCAAACAGCTGTTCACTCTGTACAAATCGCAAATCCGCCCTACCATGGAATATTGCTCCCACATCTGGAACTCTGCCTCCAAAACCTCTCTCAGGCTTCTTGATTCCATTCAGAAGAGGGCAGTTAGGTTAATTAATGACTCATCTCTAACAGTCTCTCCACTTTTCTACAGATACTTCCATGGGCATTGTTCTTCTGAATTGGCTTCTATAATTCCCACTCTCTCTTTCAAAACAGTCCGGACACGTGCCGCCACCAACCAATATCCATTTACTGTCCAACTTCAAACTCACAGAACCAACTTTTATTTTTCCTCATTTATTTATTCAACTTCTATTTTCTTGTACAACCTTCCTTCACAGTATTTCCTGAAAATTACAATCTACAGAAATTCAAGTATAATGTCAACAAATATCTTGTTTCGTCTTCTCAACCTTCAACCCACCGGCGGTATACTAAACATTGTAGATTATAATACCTTCTGCGTTTGGGGTTTCATAAAAAAAAAAAAAAAAGCAAAACTAGTCGTTAGAATGTAAATTATAGTTTAGTTTATTAATTAATAATAAATGACAATAAACAAAGTGAGATAAATTATCAGAATATCAGCGAATGTGCTTCAGAGCAGAAATACTTTTGGAATGAAGAATAAGTAAGAATTTGACAATTCTTATAACCAGATGGTCTTCATCAGTTCATGTGCATTTTGCTTTTAATGACGTACTGTAGAGAAATTCAATCAATCTTTCGTATGTAACTACGAGGTCACTTAGTTTCGTTTTTTCCATCATTGCAACTATAGCAGAGAGAAAGCCAACAGGCGGCTCAAAGTCGCTCACTTATTGTTCTCCTCCACCAGCACATAGTATTAATGTGGAGCAGAAGTACAAGTGACCTTGAACTGCCTGTTGCTTTTCGCCTATCTTTAATCATGCACTTGACGAACTGTATGACTAATTATAATGGTAATAAAATAACTTGGATGTATGGACTTAAATGTATTGTCGGTAGACACCAGGAAGTCGCTGTTTCAGAAAGAGAGTAACTATAAATTTAAAGAAGCATATACTTTTCCAGTTGTACTTGCATCGGGCATTTCCAATGTCTCTTTTTCTCTCTCTGTCTTTCTCGACCTCGTGGGTAGCACATTTGGTAGAATGGCCATCCTCCCCCATACCGGATGGAAAAGACCTGAGGTCGAGTCCCGTCGATGACATGAGCAATTTTTATGGGCCTTTTTCACAATGTGGCTGAGTTAATCGGTCTCAGGCATGGACAGCATGGTTTTTTCTCCCGAAAACTCGGGTTTTTCGTCCAGTAAACAGAAAATCGACCACAGAACACACACAATTTACAGACAGCATATACAGAGTAAAACGGCCTTAGTCGCCGATGCTCCTAAAACCCTACTAAAACAACAACAACTGCTTCGTCTGAGTGCTAGAGACCTCTGCTATTTCATCAGGGACCAGTTAGTGTTGAAACAGCCTTTATAGAAATCTCATATTTTAAACATATGGCCAATTAACTTTTTGGTGAGGCCATCTGCTCGAAATTAGGGCAATACAGTTTAAAGACTGTGCAGTAAAAATCTTGTTGGCCATAAAAACAGTTTAAAGGACAAGAAGATGGTCCTGAGAATCCTACAAAAATGGGATCGCTAATACGAATACCGCATTGCTTTGTTAATATGCCCAGATTTTAAAATGTCAATTGTTTTGTTGTTGAGTTTTAGGAGCATCAGCGACTAAGGCCATATTGCTCTGTGTATACTGTTTGTAAATTGCGTGTGTTCTGAGGTCCATTTTCTGTTTGCTAGAAGAAAAACCCGAGTTTACGGGGGGGGGGACCATGCAATCCTTGCCTGAGACCGAATAACTCAGCCATGTGAAAAAGACCCATAAAAATTCTTCTCGTCATCGATGAGACTCAAACCCAGGTCATTTCCACCCATTGTGGGGAGGACGGGAATCCTACCAACTGTGGTACCAAGAGGACAATAAAGCTGCTTAAAAGCAAAATTCTAAAAGAACCAGTTGCCATCCTGATAATTTTAAATTTAGTGCAACACCAAGGCAACTTAATTACACTTTCTTAAAATTATTTCATTTGTTTAATGTATTTTTTAAATTAATTTTAATAAATAAAATTATAAAATGCGCTTTTTTAAGTCATCATGTTGTATAATCCGAGTTGAATCCGGTTCCGTTTATTTCGGATTATCGATACTCTACTCATGAGAGTTTCAATAATGTTAAGAATGCCATGTCCAATTAGTATTCCTTCAGTATTATTTTAATCTTTAATCTGCATCTTTGTGTTATGCTCTCATTTAATAGAAAAACGTTCAGATGAAGAATTAATAAATAAAAATTAAATTAACATTATTAATAATAGAACGATAAAATTGTAATATCATTTACTAAAGCAGTGTGTCTTGGCGCCCTCTAGGTGTGGAAAGAGAAACTAAACGTAATAAATTCTATTACACTTCCCGGGTATTTGAGAGCTTAACGTAATGTCCTAAAAAATGATTTTCTTTTTTTCTTTTTTTCCCGTTTTTTTTAAAATTATTTATAATACCTTTCAAAGGGCATCAAAATGACTAACATAAACAATTTCCATTTTTTTGTAATGTGTGGTTTTTAGTATATATTTAACGTGCTGTCCTATAAAATTATAAAAAAAACTTTAAAAATTTTTAAAACACTTTTTAAACTATTAAAATTTTTAATTTTTTAAAACTATTAAATTTTTAATTTAATTATTCTATAAAATTATTAATTATTAAAACCTTTCAGGGTTTGATAATCAATAATTAATATAATATCAATTTTATAACTCTAGTATATTATTTAATGATTATTTGAATAATTTTCCCTTCAGCACCATAATTTGATATTCATACTTTTCATATTATAATATAAACAGATATTAATATGAATATGTATTAACATATTAGTGAAACATTTGAATGCTAGAGGGCAGCACAGGCAGATTTTCGAAATAGGCTGATATACATTTTGAGCCCCAAATATTATATCAAAAAAGTAGCAGCCCAGGGTTGTTTTAAAGTCCTTGTGTAACCAAATACAGTCAAGCTCATTTTAAGATAAAACTTATTAAACTTTATTAAAAAGAATGACGATACAGTTATTCCAGTCCTCGTTACCAAAGATACAAAACGCCTCAAAACTCCTTGTTCTAGAAGGATCGTATTAAGTTTTGTAAGGATTTTGGAGAAGGCTGCCTAACTCCTAATCATAGAGGTGGTTGTCCGTCATCAACATAAGAAGTGATTCAAAGAACTGACGAGGTGTAATAACACTAATTCTTTTAGACATGAATGATGGAGTTCGTGGGAAAGTAGTGAACATTCCATCAGAAATTCTGAATGTAGCTGTGGAGAACATGATGCCCGCCTTGAGTACTTATTAGAAAATAATGGTAGCCACTTGGACATTTGATCATCAATGAAAATTGCTAAATTCACTTATTCATCCCCTACAATAGTTCGTATAGTTCGTTTTTGAATTTATTCAAACTATCCACTTCCACAACAACAGATGAAAGCTTTTTCCAGCAATCACCCCCCCCCCCCGTTGGCTCAATCAAAGGGCCTGAATTTATGACCCCTCAGCAAGAGGAAAAATGCCATCAGCATTCAGTTCACTTAATCCATTCAAAGCCTCAATCACCTTAATCAGATCACCTCTCAGATGCCTGATCTCCAGACGCTGCAATTTCCAGAACTGAAACCTTTTGGTAAGAGTACTCCTTTGTTCCAGCAGCTTTACATTCTTCCTAAAATGAGGCCTCCAAACCTGTAGGCGTACCCAAGATGTGGCCTGACCATTGCCTTTACAATGGAATAATCACCTCCTTATCTCTCCTAGCAAAATTCCTGTATAGCATTGAAAAACCCATGAGCTCACCTGGCAAACTGTCTGCACTGCACTGCTCAGAGAATTTCATATATGGCTGCACAGTTATCCCCGGATCCTTTTCATTGTCCGCTACATTGAGTGTAGTACCACATAGCTGGTACATTACTCTGGGGTTACTTCTAGCCATATGCAGTACCCTGCATTTGTGAATGTTAAGCTTCGACTGCTATTTTTCAGCCCATCTGGCTAATTTCTCAAGATCTTGTAGCAGCATACCCCAATTACTGTCATTAATAACCCTGCCAACCTTTGTATCATCTGCAAACTTAGACATAAAGCCCAATATACTTTTATTAATGGGGGACTCACTAATAATATTAGTCCACAAAGAGCAGTGTCCATTGATTACCACTCTCTGTCGTCTCAACCATCCCTTTATCCATTGTAGCAACTTACCCTTAATGCCATATCTCTCGAATTTGTACAGCAGTATTCCATGTGCAACAGTATCAAAAGCTTTCCTGAAATCCAAGTACAGTATATGATATCAAATTTATTTTTTGCATCCAGTTCCTTTGTGACTACATCATAATATCCAATGAAATTGGTCAGACAAGACCTCCCCTGAACAAACCCATGCTGTGTCTGAATTATTACTGCAGTCTTGTCTAGATGATTCTGAATTACTTCTTTAACAGTGACTCCATTATTTTCCCTGTAACAGGAGTCAAACTACTGTAATTACTCGTGTCAGCCTTTGATGCTCCATTCGGATTCGGGAATACATTAGCACATCTCCCGTCCGTGGGGACCTCCTTTGAATCTAAAGATGCTCAAATAAATATGGATAAGAATTTGGCTACCTCCTTTGCTGCCTCCGTTATTATAGTTGGTTAGATCCCATATACCCAAGCGCCTTTCAATAATTTCTCTTCCACTTTCCTCTCAGTTATCAGAAAATTGTTTGGCTCCGTGTTAGAATTTGTAAACTTCTGCCATTCATATTCCTAAAGAATTCGTCATGAGGGAACGTGGATGCAAAATACCTGTTCAGAGAAACCTGAGCAAGATCATCGACATCAAGTGGGCCAATATGATTCATCCCCTTCCTTCTAGAGATTATAAAAGTAAAGAAATCTTTGCTGCTTTTCTTGGCATCCTTTGACAAAGATTTCTTGTAATCTTAATCTGCCTTGGCTTGCCTAACCTAGATTAGTTTATATTTACCACAGACTTCAGTATCACCTGATAATTTATCTGCATCCCATACATTTTTCTTCTCTGGTGCGAGTCTCATTAACGAAACGGTATTTCTTAGTTGGTATGGAAACCCTCGGGAACTGAGAGGTGCCGTATTTTAGTGAGATACACTTAGGACAGTTTTAAAGGGGCACATTTCACTAAATATTAAGCACAAACTACTGATCTTATTTACATCTGAAAACATTTATAGGATTTAAACTGCGCGGATAGTGTCCTGGTCTCAATTCTCACAACAGAACAAAATTTGTCTTTGTGGCAAGTTTCTGGTATTGCACTCTTTTCGTAGATAGCTTTAGCTATATTACAACTTCTAAAACAGGAATTTTGCTAGTAGGGAAAAGGAGGTGATTATCCCTTTGTATAAGGCAATGGTGGGGCACCGCCTTGAGTACTGCGTACAGGTCTGGAGGCCTCATTTTAGGAAGGATGTAGACTTGCTTAGGTGTGTACAGAGAAGGGCCACAAGATTGATGAGGAGAAAGACGGGGTTCTCTTACTAAGAAAGACTTAAATTTTGCAAATTGCAGCGATTGGAGACTAGGCACCTGCGAGGTGATCTGATTGAGGTGTATAAGGGCTTGAATGGATTGAGCAGGCTCAATTCTGATGGGATTCTTCCTCTTGCTCATATTACAAACTTGAGGGAGCATAAATTCAAATTGAGGAAAGACAGTTATAGAATAGATGTGCGGAAATTTTCTTTTAGTCAGCGGGTGGTTGATTGCTGGAACAAACTTCCATCTGACGTTGTGGAAGTTGATAGCTTAAATAAATCCAAGGAGGAACTGGAGGAACTAGACAAACGTTTAGATGGAATATCAAAAATGATGCCATTTTGCCTAATTCGGTGGTTTACTACGAACAAAATGATGCTTGGCATTAACTTTTTGGAAAAAAATAGAAAAAATTTACAAATCAATAAAACTAATCGAAAGTTTTCAAAGCCTTATAAACTTCGCGTGTTAAATGAGTTCGAAATCTTTTGCACAGACCATGGAACAGAACCATATACAATATCACTAAAAAATTAAAGCGAATTCCTGTATTTTTTAATATATTTTTGAATTTTCAAAACAATATTCACGTCTATATTTCAATTCTCAATATATTTTATACTTAAATTCAAATAATCCTTGATTTTCCTTGCATTTAAAATTAATATTCACATATTCAGTTTGGATCAGCTTTTACTGACACCTATCGGCAGATTTTAATATCAAAAAAAATAATTTTTGACCTATTAATCATTTTTTAAGTTTGTCGATTTTATATACTAATTCTCGTACTTTGACTCCATTTGAAAAGTAGACAAACACGTACATAAAAACTTGATTTATTTTTAAATCCTACAAAAGCTGTTTTTAAATTTCAAAAGTGTCAAGAACTTTGAATCACACAATGACAATTTTCAGACCAAGAAGCAGTCCATAACGTCAGAACTGGATGAGTTTTTATAGTGGTAAAAGCCTGTTTATCTTCATTATAAATGCCTTCTGTATCCAGGTGTCAAGGACATTGTAATTATACACAAATTAAATAGTTTACTTCCTTAAACTGTACGCCATTTACCAGAGGAACATCCTGCAGAGGCATGGCCAATCCTTTTTAAACGCACACAGGTATGTAATTTGAAGTATGAGTCGTTATACTAATCTGGAGGTCAACTTCCGTTACTTATGTAAAGTTTATTTTGATCTCATTTAATGAGCGCCTTATGAAATTTTATAGGGAAGGCGCCTGTGTCATGAAAGCCAGTGTCAGTCTGTTTGACAGCAAAAGAATGAAATAATACAAAACTTATTGCTGCCTAAAATCCAAGGGGGTGTCCTTCCCTTCCATTAATCACATACCAATTGCAAAGAAAAATTTTGGCTGGCATCACTTGATTGGAAAAGACCGGATTCGAGCCTTTTAAAGAGGAGCTGAGTTAGCTAGTGTTAGGAGGCTTTATAGTTTTTCCCCTTCAGTATATTTTCTTTTCATTTGAATCAGTCAAACCTGCTTTAGAACACACACACACGTAATTTAATCTGCACTTCTAATTATACCATATTATCTTCGATAGATGGGTTCTCTTCTGTCAGCTATCAGTCTATTATCTCTGAATTGTTTATCCAAAAGTCAGCTTTATTTAAAATAACTTAAAATCTAAGTCTAGAAGCTGTTTATTATGTTTTTTTAGCCAGTAGAATTTAAACTGAGTAGATAATGCATTATTATTATTATTATTACTATTGATGGGGCTACTATGACAGCCTGGTTCAGGATAAACTGGTCTCTCATCTAGTGACAATACGCAGGCAAAACAGTTGTAGAGTTTGCTCTGTTATGCGGTGCAAAACCAGGGATTCCATGTATCCCATATGGATGCTCGGAGATAAGTCCAGCAACCATTTTCACCGTGATGATCAACTTGTGGGAATCAATAAGCTCGGAGAAACGGGGAACCCCCATTGCATTTGCTAATGCTGTTGTTCTACCTTGTGGCTGCAGATTGGATTTCCAATTGGCCCATGCAATCAGAGGCTTTAACGTCATTTGGGTCGCTGAGGCCCAGACTTCCGACGCGTACAGTAATGGTGGGTAGATAATCGTTCTGATGTATTTCCTGATTATTATGGGTTCTTTAATGTGCAGCACATTTTGCTTTGTTGTCCAACGAAAACTCGAAGCCGTGAGGCGAGTTTATCCAGCTACGTATTCCACTCATCCATTTGCTCTAAAACTTTATCCAGTCCTTCCTTGAATTTATTTAAGCTATCGACTTCCACAACGGCAGATGGAAGTTTGTTCAGGCAATCAACCACCAGCTGGCTAAAGGAAAATTTCCGCACATCTATTCTACAACTGACTTTCCACCAGATGCTGCCAATTTGTAGAACTTAAGAGTTTCTTGGTAAGAGGATCCCTTCGTTCCCCCTTGCCAATCATGTTGCCCTTCTCTGTACTGTACTCGTTTTAGCAACTTTACATCCTTCCTAAAATGAGGCCTCCAGACCTGTACGCAGTACTCAAGGCGTGGCCTGACCATTGCCTTATACAAGCGGATAATCACCGCCTTCTCCATACTAGGAAAATTCCTGTATATCATTGACAAGACACCATGACCTGCTCTGGCAGCCTGTCTGCACTGCCCAGAAAATTTCATATCTGACTGCACAATTACCCCGAGGTATTTTTCATTTTCTACCAACCTGAGTGTAGTACCACAGAGTTGGTACGTTCCTCTTGGGTTACTGCTACCCATATGCAGTACTTTGCCTTTGTCAATGTTAAACTTCATTTGTCATTTCTCAGCCCATCTGCCCCCAACTTATCTTGACCCTGTTGCAGTAGCGCATTGCCATTGCTGTCATTAACAACCCTGCCAACCTTTGTATCATCTGCAAACTTCGACATTAAGCCAGATATATCATCATCAATATCATTGATAAATATACAAAACAACAGTGGCCCCAAAACCAAACTCTGTGGGATTCCACTAATAACATCAGTCCACGAAGAGCAGCACCCATTGATTACCACCCTCTGTCTTCTCCCACTCCACCATCCTTTTATCCATTGTAGCAACTTACCCTTAATACCATTCTGCTCCAATTTGTACAATAGTCTTCCATGCGCAACAGTGTCAAAAGCTTTCCTGAAATCCAAATATATGATATCAAAATTATTTTTGGCATTCAGTTCCTTGGTGACCACATCATAGTATCCAATCAAATTAGTCAGAAAAGACTTCCTCTTAAAAAGCCCATGCTGCGTCATTATTATTACTGCAATCTTGTCTAGATGATCCTGCAGTGCTTCGTTAACCATTGACTCCATTATTTTCCCTGGAACTGAAGTTAAACTAACTGGTCTGTAATTACTCGTGTCGCCCTTCGATCCCCCTTTGTGAATTGGGGATACATTTGCACATCTCCAGTCTGTGGGGACCCACCCTGAGTCCAAGGATGCTCTCATAATTATGGCTAAGGGTTTCCTTACTTTCTTTGCTGCCTCTTTAAATATAACTGGATAGATCCCAGTCACCTCAGGTGCCTTTCTTATATTTAACTTCAACAGTTTGTCCTGTACTTTGCTCTCCGTTATTACAAAATCATTTAGCTCCGTGTTAGAGTTTAATAAGCTTCGGTCCTCCCCTTCCCAACAGAATTCCTCATCTGTGAATGTAGATGCAAAATACTCATTCAGTTTGTTTGGTTCAGTGGGGCAATAATTGCTGAAAACAATCCAGAGAGAATACCCCTCTATGGTACTCCAGCGGTAACAGTCCTCCAAAAGCATCTTCCTCCAGTGTCAAGTCGCAACAACCTCTTTCTAAAGAGAGCAGATAGGAAGCACTGCATGTGTCTCTTGATGTTATAGTACGATTGCAAAAGCCACAAAAGAGAAGGGATATTCACAACATCAAACGCAGCCTCGCATCTATGTAACTTAGGGCAAGTCCTTAGTTGCTCTCGAACGCTGTTGGTATGGAATTTGTGGTTGAGAGGAGGTTTGTAGCCATCGATCGCTGTGAGAGAGCGTAGTGAATCTTGGGAGGATTATCTGCAAGTATTTAGATTTCAGCAAAGCATTTGACTTAGTCCCACATGAGCGGTTACTTTATAAGCTGGAACAGGTTGGAATCACAGGGAAAATCCTTAGATGGACAGAAGGATGGCTTCAAGGCAGGAGGCAGAGAATTGTGTAAATGGTTATTCTTCAGATTGGGTTAATGTAATTGGACCACTGTTGTTTTTCATTTTCTTAAATGACATAAATCGATGTCATTTATTGGAGTGTTTTTGTTTTCATTTATTAGCAGCATCTGTGGACTGGTAGCAGCATTTAAAAATTGAGCCCTTTATAAAAAAATTAAATATCATTAAAATATAAATTAAAAATTATTTTATAGTTTTTTGTTCTTTGTCACTGATCAAAGTTGACGTGGATAAAGTTAATACCGAAACATTGTACCATCATTACTGACTTGAGCTCAACTCCACCGTTATTTTAGGGTGGCTGTTCCCCAGTGTAAGACCTTGCATTTTACTGAATTAAAGCACACCTGCCACCTTTTTTACCATCCCTGAAGAAGTTGTCATTAACTACTCTACCAATCTTCACATCTGTTTAGGTTTTTCTTCTGTAAATATCGATGCAAAGTAACTGTTGAGGTCATCTTCAACATCAGCTGCGGTATCTAATATTATCACATGTCCTTTAGTAAGGGTCCGATCTGATTTCTCCTTCTGTTCTTTGCATGTGAAGAATTCTTTATCCTGTTTACTAAATAAGCTCATAAAAAACTGCTTAAACCCTAAGAATGACTTTTGAAGTATGTAAAAATGAAACTTGAGATCTGAGTCCATTTGAGAAGATTTGCTATATGTTTAAAATGACAGCTGAGCTTCACAGTTCTCCAGTGACCACAGTACAGCAGCTGACAAATATCCTGATGGAAGAATGGTCAGGTTTTCAGCTAGACTTTTTCAGACATCTAGTGGAATTTATGCTATGACGTGTGCGGGTGGAAGGTGGTCCTATTAGATATTGAATAATGGTTTATAATTTTGTTTTTTTTGGCCAGTGAGTTTTATGTATTCCCAAGTTTATCGTTGTATGGCAATTTTGTGTTTAGTAATTAAAAAAAGAAAGAAAGATGCCTTCTTTGAGTTTGACTTCTTGGAGCAGGCACCTTGTACCTTGTACATTACATTCAGAATCTGATGATGAGATTGTATTGAGAGTTTGTGATGGAAAATGTGTGGGACGTATCCGGTCCATGCATGATGATGGTTCTTATAGAAGATAGTATAGTCAGAAACGAATTTTCCTTTACCATTTTAGTGTTATAGCTTTATAATCTTATCGTGGCTCCTCAGCTATTCAACTCCACTGTGTCAAAGATTTCGTGGAGACCATGGTTCACCTCCAGATCTGATTCATGGTTTATCTCCAGAGGATGAGACTTGGTCGCCAAGTTTCTTTCAGAAATACACACAACACGCCTTTTTAACTAATTCTGCAATGTCTTTCCTTGGTTTCTTTGCAACAAAACTACCACTTTTGTGGTAGTTTTGTTGCAAAGAACAGGTAAGACACAGAAAACGTCTATACTTTTATTGATCTGTACGAAGAGAAACAGTAAGGAGAGCCACGCTAAAAATGTAGCGTTGCTGTCTACTGTTTCAATGTCGCATGTCCTTGGAGTGGTAGTAGCCTGTTGACAAACGGAAGCGTCAGCAGTGTCTGATTACGCATGCGCCACATATAAAAAAAGTTGATGAATCCACTTTAACATATCAGAGTCGTAAAACCAGTGGAGTAACCAGTGGGATGCCGTCCTGTTTTCTGATTACAATGTAACAAACGTTAATCAAATTGATGGGTTCGGATTTAATCTTGCAGCAGGTGACTTTAATAGCACTCAAGAATTCCTCGGGAGCCCACTGAAGTAGGCGTTTATTATTATATTACAGTTCACCGGTATAAATTTATGAGGTTTTTGTTTGCTGGACTTCTTGAGACAAGTTAATTGACTGGGTCGAAAACATGCACGTGCCTTATTTACTTACGAAGAAGAAAAGGGCCGTTCTTGTGTACTGAACAAGTTTTCGTGATTCCAGTAGCTTGAATTCAACATGGAATATGGACTTGATTCAATTCTATCAAATCTTTAAGGCTCGATTATATTGAGTCTACATATTCATGAATCATGAGATTGTGAATCGGAAACTAAGGGACCAGTTCTGCATAATTCAGAAGTTTAAGAGGAAATATGATTGCCCCAACAGCCCTCTTGATGAGTTCTCTTAGTTATACAAGGTTGATTATAGAGCCTTGAGGTGATAACGACTTCTCTGCAGGAATAAGTCTACTGTGAGCTTTACTTCTGTGGTTAGTATATGGAGTTGAAGATTATTATGAAATTATGAGTTAAAGACGCGATACAGGACCATTTTGAAAAGGATTGTCGTGAAGTGAGGATCTTAGCTGACCAATCAATTATTTAAATTTGAGCAGGTCGGGATAACAGCAAAGATCCATCAGTACATTAAGGGTTGATTGAAGGACAAGAAACGGAGGGTGGTCATAAATGGGCATTCCTCAGAGCGGACTAGAGTAGCAAGACGGGTCCTTCAGTACTAAAGATGTCAAAGGTTGTTAATGACTTAAAGACTGGGGTGGTTAAAGATCGAAACCAGGATTGGTATTGATTTCAAGTATTATTTGAAAAATCGACAGCTAAAGTTCAACGCTACCAAATGCATGACATTGCACTTCAGGAATAGAAACACAAGAGTAGTTTACAGATAATTCATTAAAAATAGATGAAATATTGGTAAATTCCAAAGCAGAATTTAGAAAACTCATAAACTTGGATAATTTGATTAATTTATTAAAGAAGAAACATTCTGTTGACCCCCATGGAAACTAAAGTACTTGATGTTCCATACAATTATTAAAACAGAAAGTGGCTAGAATCTCTGTATATCAGTCTGCTGCTATTCACATCTCTATATATGATCTCCGTATTTACATTGTCATTAAAGCTGCAATATCACAATCGTTTTATCACGAGTATTTTTTTATTTCGTTTCGCTTTATTATTAAAACTAGGGAACAAAAATTTTAATTTATGCTGTTACCTTTATGATGGTGGACAACTAATGAAGGGATGTACAAAGTTGCGTGCAAAGTGCAGGGATAAACCATGATTGGAATTAGATGAGCAAGGGTGGATGCGGTTAAGAAAAAACGCTAACAATGAAAGGTGTACACCACGTGGACAAAAGTAAAGTTCTCTCTGTATAGAGGTGGACGTACACTTTTGTTAAGGTAGTATATATGCACTATTGTACTATCTTTTTAGGCGCATTATTATGCCGCTAATATTAAATATTTTAATGCTTTGAAATATTAAGTGTTCGGCAGGACACCTGTTGACGTTTCTTCCTGTCATTTAGAGTTACTAGCTACAGGGGCAGATACTACAAGGGCAGTTACTATCTACAAGGGCAGATATAACTCGCTCAGCTGAAAAAAAAAAGGAAATGAATGGCGAATGAGCAGCGCGTGTATAGACCTATTGCCAACAGATCTTTCTCTCTGCGTAAAGTACGTGATCGTTTGGTTATTATCACAACAGCAGGTTGCCTGGCGACCGCTGGTTGCTTAGTAACAGCAGGTCTATTGTTTAACAATGTAAATTCACGTATAAGATGACTGAGGCAACAGGACCGGTTTCTTTTAAGTAGTTCCTGGCCATTGTTTCGTACGATTGGCTGTGTCATGTGACCTCCAGTTCGCCATCTACAAAAGGATGTACGTACGTGAAGGCATCTTCTTTTTGTGATGACGCTCTTCAAACGCCAGACCTAAGGAGAAATTCTCCAGCGGGTGATAAATCTTATTTAAACAAATACACCAATGTGGTTAAGGCTTTAGGCCTGTCCCATAGTTCCTCCCACAGCCAAGAGCTGTTTTCTTTCCTCCATTGATGGCTCACTATGGTCTGTGTGAACTTTTCCCTTTATTACTGTAGTTACATAAACAACCCCCTCGTATTTGAGATACCGTTTCAGGTGGCCAACCAATGATGTAAGACTAACGGTCTGCAGTTAAGAGTCTAAGATTTAAACAAAGTATATTGTGAGGATGATCTTCAGATGGACATCTAACTATTCCTTCTGCAATAAATCCATGAAAGAGACAATTGGGGGAAGCACGTTTGGATCGTTGGGGGAGGTAGGAAGCGACAACTTGAAAGAGTTGGAACTCGGAGTCCTTGACCTCTGTGGACTGCTTATTTCTTTGTGTTTTCAACCAGTCCCCCTTATTTGAACCCACCCCACTTCCCTACTCTCCACCCTTATTCGAAAACGGAACTGTTCATCACGGTCTATCTTTGATAGGTTTCACGAGGAGGGAATGCCGCCAGTCAGCCTGCCAGCTACGGGGCAAGAGGTCACACAGGTATTTCGTACCATGCACCTGTAACCCCCGCTGAGTGTAGACTCTCTATCCGCCTAAGAACCGGCTATGCTTTTGGCGCGAAATGAAGCCGGAGATCTGTTTGGTCTTTGGAAGTGTGTCTTACACACGGGACTTGAGAATTGAACTTTTTCCTGCAAGGGGGGGGAGCAGTTAGAACTTTGTGAACGGTGCCTCTGATTGTGGAATAAACTAAAAGAAATCTGTGCTGATTATCTTTCTCTTCTAGATTTGTGGACAACCGGCATTACAACCACTCCCGTGTTTACTTTAGATAGTTAGTTGACTGTGACCTGAAAATTGGGTTCAATTGTGGACTTTGAATATTTCTTTTTAATTTCCATCCTAAATCTTTGTGCGTCTTGCAAATTAAGTGAATATTTCAGGAGTAAAAAAGGAAAACTGGTCAGAGGGGTTCATAAGATAGAAAGAATATAAGAAACACAGTATTTAGCAGTCACGGGCTTGAACCTCAGTCACTCAAGGTGGATGTACTTACTCACTCTCTCATGACCACTCGGACAAGCAACAGATCATTAAAGAATTGATAAAACGAAGATCGTTTATTAAGATTTTACATCATGAGTTCACAAACAGCAAAATGATACAATAAATGTCACCTCATATCAACTTTACAACTGTTTTGTCAACATGGTGTCACTAAAGACCTCTTGCTATCTGACGAGGGACCAGTTAGTCTTGAAACAGGCTGTCGTGACAGTCTAATCTTTAACAAATGGCCAATTAACCTTTTGGAGAGGCCATCTCGCAATACCAGGGTAACTCGTTTCAAAAGTAAGTTTATTCTGCTGTGATAGTTTAGGATCAAGGCCAGGTATATGGAACCCCTAGGCCACATTGACTAATGGCCCTTCTCCTGCCGATGCGTAGATTTTCATTTTTTAGAATGATTAATTTTACATTTTATTTACTTACAAAAAGTAAATTATACACAATATAATTATGTACATTAGTTATTGTAAATTATAATTATGTAAATTGGTAAATTATTAATTCAATATTTGTTTTTTCTTTGTTTGTTTTTAACATGTTAACATATGCACAAAAGGTTTCGTGCTGTCTTTGTTTTTGGGAGGAGGGGGCGCTTTGGTTCCCCCTAAACCTTGGTGTTCTTAGGCCAGTGCCCATTCGACTGTACAATAAAGCCGGCCCTGTTTAGGACCATTTCATTATCTATGTGGATTATAAAAGACAAAATGCCAGATTTGATTTCATATTTCCAATGCCAACACATACATATTACCATCAAAATGGTGGTTAAATAAACTTCTATTTTTTACTAAAAAAAAACTAAAAAAGCGAATTATAAATTGAAGAAAATAAACTAGAATTTAATTTTTCACATTGTTTTAGAAAAAAAAGAATAAAAATTCCCAAAATATATTCCTTAATGACATCTGTGTTTTAAAACTGCCTACAGTAAGAATGAATCACGTGACAGTTAAGCAAATCAAGCGATGACGTCATCGAAACGTCATTTACTGAGCATAGTTAATTATTTATTATCTATTAATTGAAGACTGTTCCTTCTTATTTTTATGCAAAATTCGTAATGCTTCATTTTCTTAGTAACCTGGTAGCTGATATGTCATCCACGAGTTTTACCTGTCCTGTTTCCTTCAGAGGAAGCTAAGAATTTCCAAGATGAAGCTTCTTGACATCCATTTTGTGTTCTGGAAGAGAACTTCCATAATGCAGTTCGCATCAGATTTAAGTAAAATATTTAAAAGCGACTGTAGCGACCTCTCGTTGAGCTTATGACAGAAATATTCATTTTGCTAATTTAAACATTAAAATTTTATTTAAATACAAAATAATATCTTATATTATTTTAATATAAAATAAAATATAATTATGATGTAATTAAATTATAATATTTAATAAATATAATATTTAAATATTAATTTTTTTAATTTTAATATTATTTAAAAATACATTGTCACAAACTTGGTAAATTTAATACATAAGGTTCTAATGATTTTTTTTTATATATATATATACTGACATGAAAGAATCTCCAAGTAGTATTTTATATAAATTTGAATTTAATTTTTAATATAAATTTAAAGCTAATATTTTATACAAATGGACAGTATTAGCAGATAATTTTAAAAAGCATAAATTTTGGTATTTTATAGTTAAAATTTTTTGAAAATAACGAAAACCACAGGCAGAAACTATACGTGAGTCACAGCAACGTAATACTTTCTTTACTATTTGATCCAGGGCCGGCTTTAGGATAAAGACGAGTAGGCACTTGTTTAGGGGCGCCAAGGTTTAGGAGCCCCAATGCTTCCTAAACCCTGGCGCAAATTGCTAAAATTAATCATTCCAAAAAATGAAAATCTTCGAATCGATGGGAGGAGGGGGAACCTTCAGGCAATGTGGCCTAGGCGTTATTACCCTTGAGCCAGCTCTGATTTTATCCCATTAGTTTGGTGTTTAGTCGCCAGGCGGACCGTAACAGTTTTGTTGTTGACAAAAAATACATAAATAAAATAAATTGTCAGCAGAATAGCAATTACATATATCAAGTCCACAATAAAAACCAGTGTCGAAATCCTTCTCGCAGAGACATCTGTTAGTTGGTGGTTGAAGTTCTTTGGAAACCGAAGCATGAACAGTAGTGTTCCTATCATTTTAAAAGATCTTAGTGAATATTCGCTGTGATATATCGAGTGTGGCTGTTGCTGTCATGTCTATCCTATGTTGAGATGGCATTATCCACTAGGGACAAAGGATGAAGTATGAGCTGTCTGCAAATCACCCCGCCCCTTCTGCTCTCTTTCGTTAAATCCATACTGACTTGACGCCTACTAACTATCCATTGTATGAGGACGGTCATTATACATAGTTAATCAACTATTTGTGTGCTTATTCAACTATGCAGCGTCCAGAAGGTTGTAATTTTGGTATTAGTGATGCAAGGAAGTAGGTTGATTGACTTCATTTAAGTATTAGATTTATTCTTGGCACAGAGATACAAAGACCCGCATTTATAATAACCTGTCTTGTACTGAAGAACACACGCATCATAGGTAAAAACTTCAAAGTAGGTTATTGTAACAGATTCCCCCCTCCCCAACACGCATCCAAATAATATTGTCTGTTTATCAGTTATTTATTGTGGCAGCAAAGGAAAATATTTTTCATGGCCTGTTGCTCATCCAGACATCAACGATCAACATTGATTGAAATCTGAAATAGTGTTTTTTTTCTGTCAAAGTTTCCTTTTCAGAGCGCCTCTGAAAGGCTTTCAGTTTTGATTACTTCCGTCCATCCTAATTTCCTTATGTACCTTAATGTTAAACTCACTAGGAAAATTGAATTTTTTAAAGGAAATTCCCAACACTCGACCTCAGTGTGGAGATCACGATGTAGCCCAGATACGAAAGGGGGTTGAAAAGGAAGCGAGCGAAAGTTCTTCCAAGGTCATCTAATTCAGGTATAACACAATAATGCTAAAATCACGTGGCATCGAATTATTTCCTTTTATATTAGATCAAGAATTAAACATTTAAGATCATTTATCAATAGAGAAAAATTTGATTGGAGAATAATAAAATAATGAATATTGCAATAAGAAACAGTTCTAAATTATTATAAGACGCTACTTACAAAACTGATCTTGGACCAACTGTGGTCCGTGGATGACAAAACTAATGCAAGTCCTGAACTGCAAGAAGATAGTGAAGAACGTGGCTTATTAACTGATTACAGGAAAATTGAAGGTTCCGACGGTTTCAGGTTGGTCTATATGTACCCACAGAATGTAGGAGGTCGATAAAGATCTAAGGGTCGATGGACAATGATTCGTAACTTATGGTTGCGATGGTCAATTGCTAAGCTATTCTAGCTTAGCAATTGACAGGCCATAGATCACCTTGAGAACTTGAACATGACTGTTTTTAACTCACTCGTATTTTGCCTCATCAGTGATTTCTGTCTTTTGTGTTATAACAGATTGGCTTTTCTTGAGTGTAATTAAATGACACTCGTCTTAACTCAAGAAGCAGTATCAATATTTAGCATAAATATTTTCCTTCTCGATGTGATCAAAGGACATTCTGCAGCCTGAGAGTTTCCAAGTTATATGTTTTATTGATATAATTTACCTCGCGTTTATTACGTGAAAAGACATTCGGAAATGATGGCACGAAGTCTTTGAAGATGAAAGACCATATAGAAATTATGCACTTCGACAAGAATGACAAAGATCTTGAGTTTTTTAAAACACTGAAAGATACAGAAAAAAATGCAACCAACCATAATGATATATATCAAATCATCCGCTTGCTAAAAATGGAAAGTCACAAAAAATGGAAAGGTATTGTGTTCCTAGGAAACTGCATTATTGAGGAGTTTCTCTTTGACAAATATCCAAATGCTGATTCTAAGGACGAGACGATTTTCTTGTGTTTAGAGGAGTATTTAAAAAAAAAAAATGACATTCTTCTTAGTAATATTATGGTAGTTTCTTCTAATGGAGCATCGGCAATGATTGGCAGGTATCGAGGATTTTCAGCTTTCTGAAGGCAAAAAGTTCCAAATATACGCATTGTACATTGTGTTCTACAACACCCAGTTGCAAAACGTTTGAGTGCAGGACTTCATGATGCCTTGAAAGTTTCATTAGATCGATAAACAACTAAAAGCAAACTCTCTCAATTTCCGACTCTTTTCAATTTTATGCGAAAGATTTGATGGAACCTTCACACAGGTTCTTTTGCATGCAGTAAGATGGTTATCTGAAGGAGACTGCTTGCAAACGCTGGTTGAACTTTTTGATTCGACTATGGAGTTCCTTAAGGATGTGGATCCATCGCTAAGTAATGAACTCCTGTGGTGTAAGAATCATGTATTTCATTTAGCTAATTTATACTCGAAATTTGATGAATTGCAGAAACGAATACGAAGCAAGGATATACTAATTATTCAAGTTCGAATCGTTATATTAGGTTTTCGAGCAAAAATTCGTTTATACAAGTCATACTTGAGTTGCAGAAACTTTCAATATTTCGCAAACTTGACCGGCTATATCTCCATTTGATGTTGTAGTTGAATCGAATTGAGCGTCGATCTCAAGGCGAAATTATTGTCCCGATATAAACACTCCAGTGATTACCTGGAACAATGAAAAAATTGCTGCCAAAAACCCTGCGGGCAGCTTCTGACCCATTTTTGCTGGCATTCCCAAGTTCTTATATGGTTGAAGCTGGATTCAACTACGTGAATGAGCTTTTATGCAGAGAGAAACAGACTTAATGTTGACAAAAGTGGTGATCAAAGACTCAGTCACAAAAGGGGTCGCTGGACTCATAAGTTTGAGAATTCCTGTTTTTTAGTTACTGAATGACATTTCTGAGTCCAGTGACCCCTTTCAGAAAACAATAGATTTAAACTCATTAGAAAATTTAATAAAAAATAAACTTATAATTCTCATTAATTAAAATAAAATTTAAGATTAAATTTAGAAAAAAAAGAACTAATTTTTTAATAAACATTCTCTATTAAGAACATTTTAATCTAATTAATTTTGTCATGCTTTGGTTTGGGAAGCATTGAGCGCGAAAGATGTGGATGAAAATCTCAGTAAAGCGCGAAAAAAATATAAATCAGTGGGCTTGGAGTGAATCTTTGATTTGTCTCGGTAAGCCATTATATCTACATTGAGATAACGAGAGAGTTTATTCACTTCAAAATCACTTCCGGTAAGAGAAGAGTAAGAGAACAGGATGGACAGTTTCTTAGAGCACACTTAAAATCACTTGGAACAGGTTTAAGACCCTTCAGAGTTCATATTCTTCCTCTTCTGGTCTCTTGTGTTCAGAACGTAACTATCCTCATGCAATTCCCATTTCTGGACCGTATTATTCCAATCACATTACTGCGGAGTGCATGCTACCTGAATTCACTTGAACTTGAACCTTCTGAGTTATTTGTGTGGGATTAAATTGGCTTATATCCTTCCCTCCCCTTGTATCTATTAACATAGGTGTGGACGAAATAATGGTAGCCAGATGGATACAACAGCAATTATTTCTCCAAACCAGACTATAACTTATTGCCTTTAAACCCCACCAGAGGGAAACACCCTGTATCACCACTCCATCAGTGTGGTCCTGACAAAAAATGTTCCTCTAACGACGGCTGATCACCCTGACAAAGATTGATCACCCAATAGCGTCTTCAATCTTCTTCAAAGTAAAACTGTGGGAGTTTCACTATCTACTCAATTAATGATGTTTGTAGCGATAATCTACCACTAATTAATACTTTAAATGGTGTCAGATGACGTAGCAGCAGCTTAAAAGGTCTCCAGAAGTCTTGATGGTTATTTCTTTGCTTCTTTGCAACGTTAAGTCTCCTACCAGCAACCATGACGTCATCATTTATTTTCACCAAGATGAAGACAACCTATGTGAGTTACTTAAAGTTTCCAATAAATTATAGGGTGAAAATAAATAAATCGTTATTTGTATGAAGTGAGTACATGATACAAACCTGAAACCACTTCCAGGGGATGGAAAATGTCTTCGAGTTTTTATTTACCTGCTGGATAATATATGCTTTACTGGAGATGGTAGCATAATTACAAAATTGTAATTATGGCGGAATTTACCAATCCCAAGAAGGGCTTTAGGATTGGTAGGTGGGACATCTGCAGAGTAACTAAAGCTATCCATATCTAACACCTCTAATTAAAACTTGAAGTTATCCTCTATCATCTAGACATGATTTCAGATTTGGATCATGTACCAAAATCATACAATAATGTTTTAGTTTTGTAAAGTAGGTTTCCGGATATTTATTTTATTTTCTTTTATTTTTATTTAATTTTAATTTTTATAGTAAACAGTAAACTATCTATGCTTTTATGCTTTATTTATTCCATATGTCACATGCCTTACTGTGGCAATAGAAATAGCACTGTGCGCTGAAAACAGAATTGACCAGGGGTGCCCCTTTACTTCGAGCCGGCCTAGAAATTTTTTTCAGTGATAAACATATCAGAAACAGGGCTACCATGGTTGGCTATGACAAATAAACACTCGATGGTAACCCGATATTGAAAATAAAATTAATGATATGGTACTCACTATCATTATATGGTAAGTGGGTTCCTCAGTGGGTGTTTAACTTTCTTCCATCTGGTTTTCCCACGTCACTCTTACTGATCTCTGTTGCTCTGTGATTCTGAAGTACTCCATACTTAGGTCAGGTGCTTGTAGCTTCCTTCTTCTTTTATTCTTCTCAAACTAAAACGTTCCCTGTAGGTGAGTGATGATGTAGCGCACTTATATGGTTTGGGAGTTTGGAAGCCTTATAGGGAAGGGGTTCTACAGACCACCGATAATCCCCACATTTTTGTAAGGGGTTGCACAGTACTGTTAGTAGCTACAGATAGGAAGTGAGTAATAGCCTGGGATGTTTTCCCTACTCGTGGGGTACATAGCAAATATCTACACTCACTGGTCAAAAAATTAAAGCCTTTTGAAATTGGCGTCAAGAGATAATTAAACGTACAGTATGCAAATTTCAGTTGTCACGTGGTATGATCACAAGTTCCTTGGTATCAGCTAAATACTATATACTTTTCCAGGGCTTCATAGTCGATCCAGTCAAAGAGAAGACAAGTAGCCTTTCAGATTTTCAGAAAAGTGTTATTGTTGAATGAATAGAAGAAAGTTGGTACTCCAAGAACAAGATCGCAGGAATTTAAAGCTAATGGGCAAAGAACTGTGCAGCGAAAGTTGAACAATCTGGAATATAGTAGTTGTACATAAACAAAAGCCACATATTTCTATAAAAAATCGAAAGATTCGACTCGAGTGATGCTGCTAGCGCCGAGACTGGACTGTGAACCGGTGGAAAAGGATCATGTGGTGTGATCAATGGTAGGGTGAAAATGTGGCATGAAACTTCTGAAGCCATGCATCCAGACTGTCTCATGTCCACCGCTCAAACGGTTAGAGATGGTATCATGGTATGGGGTATGTTCTGTTGGTACAGACTGGGTCATCTCATACCGTCAGAGGGTCATTGAATATCTTTCTGTCACATCGAAGTAACTTTGCCCTCAATGCTTTAATTTTATCTATATTGCGATGGATTGTGTCGACGAATCCCAAGATGTCCAACATGTACCCTAGCTGCCTAATTCTAAAGATCTAAATCCAATCCAGAATGTCTGGGATATGTTGGAAACTGTAGTCCAACTTCGCAGTTCTCTACCCACCACAGTACACTCAGAGACACCTAGTAGGATCCAAACTGCAACGTTTAAGAGCTATAATTGAGCTAAAAATAGGCCCTACGTCTACTTTTTTGGCCAGTAAGTGTAGTAGCCTTCTACCTAAGAGGTAGGCATGTGTTTGTAAGCAATAGAACCTAAAAAAAATAAATTAATTACATCGAAACAGGAATTAACGGCTTCTTGTCAGTGGGTGTTGACAGCAGCAAAGAATTACAAATAGGAAGATAAAGAAGGTGGGTTGGTCTACAGACAGTTTCTCGTACTCCACCCTCAGCCTCAAATATTTAACGTCAATTATTGTACAAATTACGTGGCTACGAATGCATCAATTGTGGAAAGATTCACCGCGAGTTGCCTAAGTATTGCACTACTGTACTTAAAATAACAAGTGATCTTCCTATGGAGAAGTATATTATTTACTGGATAAAATTAGAGGAACTGGGGACTTCGTTTCCTTGTTTTTTTTGTGGTTTCTAAAAATGTAGGAAAGAAAGAAACGAAATAATAAAAAAATTTACCTCACGAAGTTACTGGCGTGAAGTGTGACCAATGTTGAACACAGGCAAACACTCTGGGCGACAATAGGTTGAATTCTTAGGTCAGGGTCATACCATGCACGACATCCGAAGTATTTACTACGTTAAGTTTACGAATGTAACGAACAGAAAGCAATTTTCGTGCGGGTAATTGCCCTTAGCGGATTCTACAAAAGTGCGAGCCACAATTATTTTGAGGGTTGTGTTTAATTTTTCGCTTGGCACGGACTTGTTCCACATCCTGGTCGCATTTAGAGTTACATTGGAAAAGTCAAAACACAGCATTACTCACTGATTCTTCTAGGTTACAGAACAAAGCCTCCCTCTGGGAAACATTTAAAAAAAATAAGGATTTATGATTATGTCGTAGTATTAATCGTAAATCCCTTTTTGGTCCAGAGAATTGACCAAGTCTAATGGCAGTCCCTGAAACCTTCACCATTTTTATTTATTCGGAAAATAAATTAAAATTAATTGCAGTTTTATATACTGTGGTGGTTGAAGGACGAGTGTGCGAAAAAAAAACCAAAAAACCACATATATTGGTAGTAGCTAGAATATACCGAATTGGTCTATGACGCTGGTGAAGGCTCAAAGTCAGGAACGGCCGATATAAGATTGTAGTTAGCAAACATAGCGTTCAGTTTTTGAACATCTGCTGGGACGAATGGGGTCGGGGTTTAGCCGACTTCGAATGTGGACTGATTGATGAAGTAAGACCTGCTGGTGCCAGTATCAACGACCAACATGATTAAATTCTATCGTTCTGTGGTGTCACCATTCTACCGTAACTGGCTCAACAGGAGGCGAACAACCAGCGAAAGGTTACACATGACACAGCCACGTGTGGTCGACACCCGTGGTAAGCGTCGTTTGTTTCGTCTCGAACACAACACAGACAGGGCAAGGTGGTCCAGCTAACCACCAGTACAACGTAGGAATAGCAAGACCAACGTGGACTACGCGCCAGAAATCAGCTATTACAGGCTATGGCAGTCGACTATCGTCACAGGTACCCATGCTCACTGCGAGATAAAAGAAATCGCAACTTGCATGGGCACGTCAGCACCAACACTGGACCGACATGTGGAAACCTGTCACCGGGTCTATGAATCGCGTTTCCAACTCTGTCGTTGTTGTTGTAGTAGGGTTTTGGGAGCATCAGCGACTAAGGCCATATTGCCCCATGTATGCAGGCTGTGAATTGCGCGTGTTCTCAGACCGATTTGCTGGATGAAAAAACCCGAGTTTCCAGGAGAAAAAACCATGCTGCCCTCGCCTGAGACCGACTAATTCAGCCACGTTACGAAAAAGGCCCATAAAAATTCCTCATGTCATCGACGAGACTTGAACTCAGGTCTTTTCCACTAGGTGTGGGGTGGACGGCGATCCTACCAACTGTACTACCCACGAGGGCAACTCTTATACTGATGGGCGTATCTGCCTTTGGAGAAAGCAACATGAGGCTATGGCACCTGGATGTACTGTTGGTGTTCAGCAGGCTGCAGGCAGTGGTGTTTTCGGTTGGGAACTGTTTTCGTGGCATGCCATGGGTCCTCTGCTCACCATTATCAATCGCTCGATGGGAACGTCTAACGATTTGAATCGTTGTCGACAAAGTACATCCATTAATGATGACGGTGTACCCTGACAACTCCAGCATCTATCAACAAGACAACGCGCTGTGCCACAAGGCTCAGCAGGTTGCTAACTTTCAGGAATATGACAATAAATTCTTCGTCCTCCCATCGCCTCCTGCATCCAACCTTGTGCAATGCATGGGTAGTTCTACCACAGGACATCCTACATCGCCTAGTGGAATCCATGCCAAGATGTGTCCAGGCTGTATTACGGCAAAGTAGTCCCACGAGGTATCAAGTAGGTGTTGCTAATACAAAACAGCTCAGTGTATGTTGCTATAAGAGATCTGTCGTATTCGGATTCTGGAAAGGAAGAGTTCCATTGTGGCCAGTTCTGTTGTATCTGTATTCCTCCAAATTTATGCAATTGGGACTTTGAAATTCTTTACACCAGAGTTCTCTCCTGAATCCAAAGATGCCCTCGTAATCAACTTCATTATTATTATTTTATTGGAATAAAAGATTAACGCGTAGCAATGCCATGATTGCTTTTATTGAGGATTACAGGTGTTAAACAATTTGAGCCCAATCCGCAGAACTGGAGTAATTTCTGCTTCTTGGTTGAACTAAACTACACTAAGTACTGATGTGATCTTTAAGGGATTGTAATGTGAGTGACATTTTAAGGCGTTTATAAAAACAGTTGAAATACGTTCCAAGTGCACACTTAGCTGTATCCGTTCACAGTTGGGGGTTATGCGAGTGTTTTAATGACTCCATTATTCTCACACTCTCAAATTGCATCCCGACTGTGCTGTAACTAGGAACGTGTGGTGAAAACCTCCCCATCCCTCCCTCCCCTCCATGATCTAAACAGGTTTCATGCATGAGCAACTAACAGCAGACAGTGACCGTGAGTTGTTTTTACGCCCACACAACATAGCTGTCATTCACAAACTACAGAAATAAACTTTAGTCTGACCCTCCCCAAAACAATGACGCTCCTTAAATGAAAGATTAAAGGGATCACCGGTCTGTTCGCGCTAAAAATACAGTAGAACCCGGATAAGAAGTTTTCCAAGGGACCGGAGGTTTAGAACTTCTTAGAGGATGTGAAATAACTACACAAATAAAAATGAATTTAAAAATATTTTACTCTGCCTATGGGAAACCATTTTTAAACTGAGGATTTCTAACTCATTACCAGGTTGGAAGGATGAGTTCCTTTGAAGTTTCAGCATATTTTAAAGGATCACGAGGTATAACAACGAGTTGTAATACCTCGAATACCGGCACCGTTTCGAAGCTTATTGTCTTCTCATCGGTGGATGGGCAGGTATCCTGGTGCTGCAATAGTGACAACCCAGTTATGAAGTATAACTCCACAATATGAGAGATGTCTGATGGTGTGCAATTGTATAGACTAGAGAGTATTTTGGGGCAAGAGCCTTATGCTACGTGGTAGAACTGTGTATTCTTTATCAAGTACTTTATATGCGGGAAAACTTTTTATCCGAGAAAGATGAGAAGATAACATTTATCTTTTAAGGATCCATGCAGAAAATATTGAATCTTTCTTTATAAGATACTTGCAGGACTGTCAAGTATTTTAAGCTGATCCTGTGTCCAGCAAAATTTAAACTTCATAGCAAATATTCTTAATTCTCAACAAATTTACCTTTACAGAGTCGCGCTGGTCTTGTACTTTAAGACACAGTCTCTCCAAAAGGTTAATCGACTAGCAATATCAAAGCAACTCGTTACAAAGGCAAGTTTGTTCTCATGTTGACAATCAAGTTCATTGTGGTAAATCCTTCCTGAAATCTGAAATGGATTTTTAAAGAGTTTACGCATTATAATTTAGAATTATTCAACAAATGACATTGCATTTGTTCTTTTACATTGGAAAGTTGGAGGAAAGCAGGCAATTTGGAAACGTGAAACCAAACAAAGAACTGGAAGCTTCAACAACCCTAGAAACCAGCTTCTGTTTCAAACAGTCAACTATTGCAGGGAACTGTGTCATCTACACAAAACATCGAAATTGGGGCGTGTTTCTATGACCTGGTGCTCTAAATACGCCTTACTATTGACGAATGAGTTTTTTTAGGAGATGGGGGAAGGTCATTTTCCTCCGTTCTTCTTCTTCTTCTTCTTCTTTACCGGAATTGTAACGGAAGTAAGGAAGTTAAAGCAATATGATAGACTGATAAGAAATGTATCTGGACGAATCTTTCAGAGATAACTAGGGTGGTGACCGGTTGCCGACAGGTAAAGATGAATATCAGGAAACACCACAAACGCTGGTCTGCCTTTCAGAGATCATTAGTGCAAGGTGTTATGGGTAACGGCTATAGGACACGCAAAGCTGATTAACCTAGACAAAGATGGCCAATGGAACTAGCAAAACACATAATTACTTTAAAAAATTGGTTCTATTGTTCAGCTGGTTAGTACTTGAAAATATAAAGATAACAAGAAAGAAATTGGACGTCAATGCAATTTCTGAAATTTATGTTGGCAGGTTGAAGAAAAAAATTGTAGAATACAAAAGAATTGAAGTGTTTGGACTTGAAAGGTTATCTAGTATTTCCTCTGGAAGCATTTTAACTATAATACATGAGCATTCGAGAATGTCCAACGTTTTTGTAAGATGAGTTCCCAGAAACTTTTGCGTTAATGACAAACATCAGAGGGTGGAGTCATCAAAGGAGAATTTGGCTAACGGATCTCCAATCTCGAAAGTTTCAAACACAACCATTAGCTGAAAATATGTTGGCCTCAATTTGCTGAGACACAGAGAGGATTGTTGATAATCGATTACCAAGCATCTAAAACTAGGTTGGTTTAGAAAAGTTGGGTTATCGGGTTCTGCTTTTCCATGACAATGTACCCAGGATAAAATTCACGAATTCGGGACAGCCAGATCTGCCCCTTTCCACCAAATGACTATTATTTGTTCAGAAACCTCAAGTCTCATCTTCATGGAATTTATTTTAAAGATGATGGCAAGCTAAAAGTAGGTGTGAAAGCCTGGTTCGATACCCAACCTGAAGAATTTTTGTGAAGGATAAACTCCTTGAAGATAAAACACAATAAGTGTGTTGACCTTCGTGGAGAATACATTGGAGAAAAAAACAACTCAGAAATTCGTACCTATATCTTTTATACCCTGTTCTCAGAATTTTTGGATCATCTCTCCCCTCATCTTTGGATTTTTCCTTCAGCTTAGAGTCAAGCAGCATCCATTCCAAAATTCCTTTTGTCTATCGTCAGTTCTTCTTGATGTGTGACTTTCACATTTCCATTTTAAGTTCTCTCAGTGATGTCCCAGACGTTGGTTTGTAGGCGAATTCATGCACATGTTTTTCGGTCTCTTTTGGTTATGTTCAAAATTCGACGCTCCATACTTCTTTGTGTGACCCTTAGTCTTTGTAAAGCTTTGGCATTCAATGTCCACGTTTCACAACCATATGTTTGGACAGGGATTATACACTGATCAAAACTTTTCGTCTTGAAGACTATATTAAGCTTTCTAAATGCATGTCGTCCCAGATAATTTTTGTCCAAGATAGACATACCTTTACACTTCTTCCAGTTCTTGTCCATTGGCCATGATTTTCTTTGGTCTGGTAAATTTGAACATAGCCTGTGTTTCTTGATATTCATCTTTAAACCGAACATCTTGCTTTCATGCTTCAGTTCTTCAATACTTTGCTGTAATTCTTCCGGATTATTGTCAAAGAGATTGATATGATCTACAAATCGTGATTCGGGTAATCTCCATTTACCATTTTTTATGAAAATTTTTAAATTCATTTGAAATCTTCAAAAGAACACCATAAAAACACCAAAGAACCGAAGTGCGTTGATGAGATTCTCCTGTGTTATCAAGGACCGCTGGTAACAAAGAGAGTGAGTGAAAATGTTGATCTCAATACTGTTTTAGTATCAGAGTGGTAATTAAAGAAATTAGAAACAACCTGAACTTATTGAACAGTTAAAAATAGCCAGCCACGTGATGTTTTGATATTTTATATCTTGTATTCATTTCGATCATGTAAATGGAGCTTAAATTCATCTCACGATTTAGTTAATGAATCCTTTTGACGTAAGTTATGTTAATGTTGACCTTCTCAACACATTAATGGCGTCACCTTTAAAGATATGGACGTTGTCACCTTCGTGTATGAAGACCTGTCTGTGTGTATGCGACATTTAAGTTGTTTTCTTTTCATTCTTTTTTCCTCAACAAATTCTTTGAAAAGTGTTAATTATCCTTCTTGTACCAGCTGTCGGAAATAGCTAATTATGAAGGTCGAACTCTGCTGATATATGAAAATACGATGGCCAAGAGATCCGTGTTAAGCTCTACTTACTATGTTTCCATACTTTGTTCAATCTATTAAAGTATTTTAATTATTAAAATAAGTTAATTCTATCAATTAAATATAAATGAAGATATTCAAACCATTAAGGGTTTTTGGATACTAACTATCACCAAAATCAAAAGAAACATAAAAAGGGGATGGTAAAAATAAATAAATCTAAGGCAGTCAACTCCCTTAATTCAAACAGTAATTAAAGATTGAATATGAGTTGGGCACATGACCCAAGGGGCGGTCCATAAGTATTTATCATCAACTATAATTATTTGAGTTCGAGGTCCAATCTGATATAAAATTTCTTCATTTGAAACGCTAAGAAGCAAAACAAATCCACCAGGAGATGAATGCTATGTATGGGGGAGGACGACACATCGTATGATACTGTGAAATTTGGAAAAGACAGTTTAGGTGTGGGGGAAGCAATGTGCGCGGTTGCCCAAGAGAAGGAAGACTCATCTTATCCATAAGATCCTGCCGTTGTGGCTAAAGTGGAACAGTTACTCCTTGCTAATATGTATGACTATCAGTTTATAGAAAATGAAGTGAATATTAGCCAGGGGTTTGTTTGTATCACAATGCACGAATTCCTTCATATATCTAAGGGGGCAGACAGATGGATTCCGAGATTGTTAACAACCCCTCGAAAGCTCTACAGGAAGGATTATTTTGTATAACTCTTAGAGCTTTGCATTGATGCTTTTTTGAAAGAATTATGACCGATGGATGAATGCTGGATACATCATTGTAACCCAGTGATGTATCTTCTGCCCACTCATACTTAAAAGAAAGGCAGGTGTCAATGTCTACTGTTCTCTCGTTTGCTACAGCGAATAGGCTGAATTACTTTTGGATTACGCCCTGCAAACATTCCCAACTTACCACTGCTTCTCTGTAATGCAAAGTCAGTGTTTCTGTTTTTACTTTCTGATTCTTTTTGTCAGCGCATCACGTCTAAAGAATTTTTGCAGTGCAATGCTGGATGCTAAACTGTGCCCACTACAAAGCCGGTTACGCAAAAACAGTTTAAAAAAATAAAATACACCACGAGATAAATTACGTACAACTGGAGAAAAACTCGCAAAGAAGATCAGAGATTCGCAAACCTGTACAACAAGATTTGTGCTTCTGGGAACATTTATAATTGCGTCTATACAAGAATCCTACTTAGGCTAACAAGGAACAAAGTCCAACTTAATTACAGAGATCAGCGTAAGACTGTAGAAATACTTAATGGCAACTACAATGAATCTAATGAGATAGTGGACGTGAAAAATTACTCAGTAAATATAAATAACACAGATCCCTTAATGAACTTTTGCGCTTAAGTAGTTGATAGAATAGAGAAAAATCCAACCCACTCGCCCTCCAATAACACGTTTCATATTTATGGAATTTCTAAAAAAGCCAAAATTCATAAATTTTCTGGTTTTAACACTATTTACACGTAAGTAACCTATATGAATAACAATGACATCACAGATTTCTAGACATGAACCCTAAAAATAAGGTTCCTGGGGAGCGCCCCATGGGCTAATAACTTTCAAAATAATCCAAAAAATTATTCAATATCTGATAGGTTCATTATTTTTTCGAAGTGCAGCCTGTACATGTCACGGCATGGATTCCTTTAGGCATTTATATTTAACTGAGTCTAGTTCCAGATTTACCATTTTACCTTTTAGTTCCAAATTTCAACATTATTCCATCAGGACATTTGTCAGCTGCTGTATTACGGGCGGTAGAGAACCGCGAAACCAAATTGTCCTTTGCAACATATCCTAGACATTCTCATTTGGATTGAGATCTGAAGAATTATGCGGCCATGGTAGATGTTGGAAATCTTGGGAATGTTCTTCGAACCATTCAGAGTTTTGCACAGTGGACAGTTGCGTTGTCATCTTCAAAGAATCCATCGCAACATTGGTAAAAATCACTTCAGGATGAAGTTGGTTCGATGCGACAGAAAAATATCCATTGCAGGTAACACGACCTTTTAAATGTATCAGCATTAAAATTCCAATTAAATTTGCTTCTTTAATTAATTTCTCCCCAATCATTTAGTAAACATATTCTTTCAGGAAAACTAGAAAATCCACATTTTTAGCTAACTATGTAGTAGCCTATTTTTTCCCCGAGAGGGTCGAGGGTTGTTCAAAAGTAGTTCGTTAGCCTCATGAAGCCCGCAAGGCACTGTTTGGAAAATGTATAGTATCCACGCAGCAACCACTTATAAGGGAATATTTACCACCGATTTCAAATCATCTTTGATTCTTAACTCGCTTAGGTGAGATAATCATTTTAATAAAAGGTTCATTAGAGATTGTGGTTGTCTTCGTGACCTCTTCAGCTATTTTTCGCCTTGACCTTCTTCTGATAGTGATGATGACCAGAGGGAACTGTGCTCTTGGAACAAATTCATGAATGAATCATTGCTGCAGGGTGGAGATTTAATGTTGCGTCACTTGTTTGTAAAGTTATGTGATGTAAGATCACGCTATTGAAGTGCGTTTGTGCCCGTGTACTCAGGATATTATTTTAATACTTTGATTTAATCTATTCTCGATTCCAGACTTTTATAGAAGCTAGTGCAAAACATGCTTAATTTCAGAATAAATCAAATTTATACTAGAACTAGAAAGATAGGAATTTTTGAATCGGAACCACCATCAGGGATTGCAAGGTTTAGTAAAACATCAGTAGGTGGTATAAAGCGGTTAATTATCGAAATGGGTTGTGCAGATTACCATAAATGTCTATCACTCTTAACTGTTTTTCCCACTTTTTCTCTATTCTGTTCTGTTCTGTGCATTTGGGCCAAAGTGGAAGCAATGACGTTATGTCCTCAGTTAAAACAATTTCATCTTGTTCATGAGACAATTAACGAACCACGTTCCTAATTCATTATTGACTCTCACTGACAGGAATCCACAAGGATCCTTCTATGAATGTTCTAGAAGATATTAATATAACCTTGCCTGCAGATCTTGTCGTTTGAACAATTTAATGAGCTCAGAATTAGTCACCAGCTGTTATCCACGAAAGGAAGTTGTGCTCCAATTGAAGAAGATCTGTCAGATTCATTTCTCTGGTTTGTGTACATCGGTAAGCATGTCTGCTGCCAACTTAACCGAGACCTTGAAGACTCGAAGTTCATTAGATGACTTGAGTGCCATCCAATTCAGCTTGTGCGATCCACCGACTTAAATCAGTTCACCAATCGCCAGTTTGTTGTGGAGTCACTGCCAAAGCTGATCGTTCCCTTCAAGGACGTGTAATTAATTTTTAAAATTGCGAACCCAACTTCTCATTTTCTGCACACTAACAAATCCCTCTCTGTGTAAATCCCTTAATGTTTCTAGGTTGTCATAATTTTTGACAGCTGGATAAAAACATCGCTTATGTGAGAAATGACTAAAACCATGCTAACTGATCTTACGCGAGGGGACTTATAAATAAAGAAATCTTATAAATATATCGCTTTCATTTATTAATAAACAGTATGGAATTCTGAACAGTTCTAATGTTTCCTTTATAACCCTAGGGAACATGCTGAGGTTATTCCAACAGGAATGAAATATCAAAATGTGCGTATTATTATCCAGATTGGACATCCACCAACTCACCAACTACCGAAAGTAGTGTTATTTTTCCAAAGAATTGTACTGAATGGGCAACATCATTAAAATCTCATCAGGATGGAAAAACTGGTGCTCCCACAGTATTCGCCCACACTAGTAAAAGAAGAGTTGTGATTCCAGGAAGGAAATCGCTCATTGACTCTCTCTTACCACTCAATAGAATATACGTGCACGACGACTTTATACAAACCATACTGTCACGTGATGGAATAAATCAATCTCAACGACACATAGAAGTCGGTACACAATCTAAGAACGCATAGCGTTAGTAGAATATAAACGAACCCCAGAAAGCAATCCAAACACCATTTTATCTTCTTCAACTGCATGTTTACGTTGACAGCTACCTAACTAACGCAAACATTACACAAGAAAATGTTGAAAATATCTTTATCTACCAAACATGACGAGTGTGCAGATAAGCACGAACGTGCAAGAATCTTTCTGAACATTCCAATCTTATCGCTCCTGTTGGTTTACCTTAACTCAAGCATCCCACGAGAATATTACTACATAATCGAGCGATAAAAAGATTAAAAGGTGTTTAATGGAAATTATTTTTATAAAACAAAACGCATAGGGGACATTATTATTTAATAGGTTCCTAGGAATCGTCAATAAACCCATCAAGTCCACTCTTCCTATATTTCAACCAGCTATTAATTAATTATTGCTAAAATACCATCACTATTTGAATAGGGGCGATCTCTGTCGGCTATACACATCCTCACTTCCTGGTAAACGCGCCAGGTGCTCGAGGCTACCAACATCCCCACATCCCATAGGCCAATGAGCATAAACTAGAACAGTCAACTATCCTTGTCATCCACTAAGCAGGACCCTCGCACGCGGGAACTTCTGGCGTTCGTCACTGATGGAAGAGCGGAGTTAAATCAGTATTTAATAATACCGCTAAGGAGAAGAGAAACGCTCTTAACCCCAGACGTCGAAAAGGGCTAGGTTGTCTTTAACTGAACAGCGAACGACACGTGCACAAGCACACACAGTCTGAATACCCGGAGGTTGAGGGTATATAAGTGAGAAGTTGGTCAAGGAGGTGATGACGTAGTGAGTGGTCCGAAAGGTGTGGATGGCATTTGTCTCGAATATTGCTAAAGAGGAACAATGCATGTAAGTATTTCTCCATTGGTAGCATCACCAGAGATTATTATTAGTAGTAATACTAAATTATTTTATCTGGATGAAAAATATATAATTTTAATTGGTAAATTAAATCAATAAATATTTAACTTATATCGAAATAATTCATTATTCCTCTATAGTACTAAGCTATATTAAAGTGCAGTTGAAGCCGTTTAAGTCCCCCCTCTTAAAACGACACTTAACATGATTTCGGGCCCCTTAAGTTGAATACTTTTTACTAATTTAAAATCATCCCTAATTGACCAGAATGGATATTTTGCAGAAGTCCTTTTTTGACCATTAAGAACCAAATTTTACATCTAGACGTGTGTGTTCTAATGGCTTAGATTTATGACACTGAGCACATCTTCTTAGCGAGTACTCTCGATAATTCGAGCCTCGTTAAACCGAATTTCGATTAAACCAGAGGTGTCCAACCTCTGGTTTAACTGAATTTTTTTAATTACTTTCTTAAGGTTCTTTGTATTTAGCAATATTATTATAACCATAAAACGACGATGTTATTAGTGTTATGCTGGATTTTTCGTATTTAATTATTAAATTTAAAAAAAATATATAAATATAAATGCTAATAACAAAAATTAAATTCTCTTTTGAATAATAGATAATTAGTGGTAAAGAACTGTTGTTGAGGTCCATGACTTTTCAGCATTTTATGTTTTGTTTCTTGGTCGAAAAAGGTTTGACCTCCCTGGGTTAAACCTTTATTTATTTTTTTAATGTTTGACGTGATATAAAAATTTTAAAGAAATATTTCTACTGGGGAAGCGCTTAGCCTCAAATTACTAGATAAAAATCGACCAACTTTCTTATTTTTAATAGTAATTAAACTGAAACTTTAAAAACCCTTTTTTTATTGAGATCCATTTATCAATCACTGTATTGAAGTTCTAATAATTTATGCGAATAGCCATTTATTTTTTATTATTATTAATTTTTTTGAGAAGCCATTTTTTGTAGATTTTTTTCTGCTCGTTCAGAACGGTATTTATTTATTAATTTTTGTCAGGCACACAGCTAGATCATCTAACAACTATCCATCATTATCTTGTTACTGTCAAGGGTGAGGACTTGCTCTTAAGATGGCTATCGACTTCAATGTCGTGTTTTTACTCCTTGTACAAAACTGCAATGTTTCTTAAATTGAATAAGAAGAATATTAAAGGATGCACCACATTGATATCATAAAACCACATTAGATTGATTTAGCTGCGTTGGTTTATGAAGCAGAGTGGCGCAGTGGAAGCGTGCTGGGCCCATAACCCAGAGGTCCGTGGATCGAAACCACGCTCTGCTAACCTTAATTTTAATTAGATCCTTAAATCTTTCTAATAAAGTTGAATTTATAAATGCCACCATATTTTTTTATTAGTTATGGTTGATTAAATTTTAGTTAATGTCAATATTAAATGTCCTTAAACATTTTTAGAGGTACAGTTTTTGTTTTTAGTTCTTTTTTGGGTCTGTTAAACGCGCATCACTCTTTGTATCATTCAATATGTATATTTAAAAGCTTCACAGATGACAGCGCAGTCAATATTTTCATTAATATTAATTACTACGTCCACTGATCCCATGCTTAGATTATTCTTCGGTACGATGAAGCCAACGGGGGGTGGCTGTCAGCTCCGTGGCATCAAAAAGAGCGGTTGCTTTGAAACGTCAGAACTGGAACAAAGGATGCAATAAAATAAGATGAAATGACTCGAAACCACCCACGAGCAAAGCACATTGACAAGCACCTAGGAAATGACCCGATGACGTATGTCGTTGACATTAGACTTTCAATAGGGTAGAACATGCAGAAAGGAGGAAGCAGACAGCTCTATGAATGACTCGGTTCACCTTTGTGGGAGGGAAGGTATCGAGAAGGGACTCAGCTTAGACTGCAACGTGAGCTGTTGATGATTTCTGAAAAAAACTAAGGGAATTTAGGAAAATCCCCATAAGGTGCAAAAATCTCACTTCTTGATTTCCAGAAAAGGCCACAAAACCACGTGTTTATTGGCTGTTGACCTCTGACATCGCCCATTTGAAACGCAGGAACCACGAAGGTAATTTTCGTCGTAATGACTACCGGCATATGAGCTCCTCCCATCCTGTGTGTGCCATTGGGGTGTGTTAAGAGGTCTTGTCATGCAGACAAACGAACCGCAACGTGACCTCTGGGATATGCAGTTAACTGAAACACGAAAAATGTGGGGGAAATTGAAGAGGGAAGGGGAGGAATACTTCTTTCATGTCTGTCGAAAATAAAAAGAAGTATTTTTCGCGATAGAATTATTAGAAATTATCTCTCTCTATTGGAATGAAATCAGCACGGATTTTTCTCTAATACAACCTCCCCTTGAGAATTCAGTAGCACAGAGGTCAAAGGAGTGAAAGTCAGACTCCACAGCCATTATCGAGTGCTTAAAGTTTCCTCAAGAAGGTAAACCTGAGAGTGATTTCCTTACTGGGAAAACGTGGCTTGGATCAAGGAAGTGGAGAAAGATGATGTGAACTTAAGGGATGATCATTATTCTCCACAAAGGAAGTCAACAAAGACCACTGCAAAATACCAAAAACCCTATAATTTTAGGGATCTCCAAATAAAAATGCATGAGAAGTAGTTTCAACAAACAGTATAAATTATGCATTAAATTAATATTTATTGAATATATAAATTAAGATTTCACCTTCGTATTTTTTTTTAAAAATAAAGTCTTATTTATTTTAATATACTTCGTTATAAAAATAGTTCGGTATATCCGTGGTTGTTGTGACTTGGATTCACAGATGGAAGATTACTAATATTTTTCAGCTTTCTGTAGTTAAAAAAAAAAAAATAATCAAAAACAAACAAAGCCTGCCTGAAGTGAATTTTTCGGCCAGTCTGAGGGCAGGTGTACGATAATTATGGAAAGAGATCGGATGGCCGAAGGGTAGGAGGAGGTGGGGATAGAAATATCGGTCTTCTGGGGACCAGACTGGGGGTCTTTGCTTGTATTTCCTGACACGAACGGCTTCTTTAAAGAGGCTGTAATTATAAGGCGGTATTATCCCCGTGGCTTATACACCGGCGTTGTGATAACCTACAATCTTCAAGATAATCACCAACAGTGCCGTCTGGTGGCGAACGGGTATCTTAACTAGCTGGAATGGTAACACTTACAGAACCAGGAAGCGTCCCTACATGCAAAAATCTTCCCCCTCTCCTGTCTAGGGAACGAAGGTCACAAAGCTCCGTGCATCATCAAGAAGAGATCAGGTGGAGATGGTGTACAGAGTTAGAACCAGTTCGTGAGGCCACACGTATCTGGAAAATGGGCTAATCCGGTAGAAATCACACGACATTTGCTTGAAGGGATCATTTCTTGCTGATTAGAAAAAGAATTGTCTTTTTTTAGCAACCAAAATGCTATTATTAGTTAACATTAAAAAACAACTAAAGGTTAAGCCTAAGTGTTCTGTTAAGCCTAAAAAATAATGAGGTTATTTATTTATTTATTTATTATCTATTTATTATTATTATTATTTATTATTATTATTTATTAATGAAGTGAAAAAATAATGAAGGAAAAAAATAAGAAAAAATAATAATAAAGCCTAATTGCTAAGCCGAAAAAACAACTGAAAGTTAAGCCTAAAAAAATACATAGATTTTATAGTTGTGTTTAACAGTGGTACTGACCCTCTTTTGTTGAAGTGATAAACTGTGTCAACCACCAGAGCGTACAGATGAGGGTGCCGTTCTCCTTAGACATCGGTCCACCGCAATTTAACCTCTTAGTACAGAGGTTAATGATCGACCAACACGGGCTAACAAGTACAAAATAATGAGGCGATCACCATATACAAGTATAATTATTAGAAATAGTCCGTGTCATTTTAGGATGAATATTTTAAAATAAATGGCGCTGTTTCGCATACTTATTCCTAATCATTTGGAAAGGGTCTTCCGTTTTATGAAGATCACAAAATAAATGATTTTTCTTTTATAATATTAAAACTTAAGCTGCAAAGCTTGCGGAATTCTACAGCCAATACACCTCCATCCTTTGCGCAAGCTTACTATTGTCAGACCAATGTGCCAACTTCCGTTTTAATAAAAATACGCATGCGTATTTCGAAAAATCGTTCTTGACTCTGCTCATTTATGTTAATAAACGTAATATATGTATATATTTTTTCATTTTAAGATAAAAATAAATAAATAAAATAAAAATAAACTGTTTTCTAGTTTCTTGTCTTATCTACAGCCACTGTACGTCTACCAAGTATTAACTAACCCCTTTTTTAAATCTACACAAGCTACACGGCTAAATAAGAATTTGTTAATTATCTTTTCTTAATTTGAATCTACTTTGCTTTATTTGTGTAACCTTAGAAAAATACGCCCCATAATTATCAAAATATGGACCCATAATTAAGTTTGTTCAGTCCTTTTAAGGTCTTAAACACCTCAATCAGACACTAAGTAGGTACCTTACTGCCATTTGTAGAACCGGTCTTTTTCTCTATGAATATCCAATTACATCCACAACTAGTTTTGTGATCCTTGTACTCTTTCAAGATTTTTTGTACTTTTTATCCTTCTTGAAAGGGGTTTTTTAAATCTGCATGTAGTATTCGGTCTGATATGATTTAACCATGATTTGTAGAGTGAAATATTTATTTCCCTCTCTTTTTAAAAATCTTCACAAGTGTTGAACCCAAGTGGTAATTTAATCTGGGATGACTGTTTCTCCCTAAACAGCAATTTATGCTTGTCCACAATAGCAAGCAACTTATGTTTGCGATTGTGGAGACCCTTCTCCACGAGTTGCCTTGGAAAAGCACAACTCTAATGCAGAATTGCTGGTAGGATGTTTGGAGCAATACACTCTAAATTTATTACTAACTTAACTACCATTTTTGAGTAGTTGTATAGTTTATCCAAGTCCTTTGTTTAGTCAATTAATCATCACGAGATTTAGAGCATTAACTAAAAAAAATAACATTTTAATTTTTGATATTACTGTTGTATTAATATTTAAGTTTTTGGCTTGCGAATTAACAAAAATTAATTTATTTTCAGTTTCTGTTCTCCGTCCTGTTTCTGGTTTCTGGACTTCCACGCCCACAAGGAAGAACGTATGATAATACGCAAACACTGAAGCCCCCGCAGATAAAATATGTTGGTCCCGTGGTGTTTTCTGGACTTCCTCCTCCTGTTGTGTACTTCCCCACATTACCAAAAGTCCCAAAAGCTCTTCAAAATGCCGTGCCTTCACCATCTTCCAACCAACCAATAGAATACATTCCTTTTCCATACCAGGACCTACCCATCCTTGTGTACCAGTCGAAGGATCATCCACCTATCCACGTGGTTGACAATCCTCAAAAATACAAGAAAGATGGTCGCTATAGCAACCATCCCGGAGGACCTAGAGGGAGTGCGTCTAATACCGAAGAAATCAAAGGATCTTATGTGAGGGGTCAAAAGCAGCTTTCTAGTAAGTATCACGGAGATGGAGGAGAAAATAATTACAGCAGGGATCAGAGTGATGCACCTCCGTACAGAAATTATTATGGCCTTTATCCTCCAAGAACGGAAAATTACAAGCAGACGGAGGCATACAAGAGAGTGAAAAGCCAGCAAGAGTACCAACAGCAGTCTACAGAGTATGACGATAGGGACTATGGACGAGGCTATGGGGAGACGACAACCATTTTTGTGACCCCTTCCCGTTATCCACAAGGTTCGGAGTCCTATAGGTACGTTCATAGTACAGGAAATGACTTCCAAAATGGGGATTACGGAGAAGAATCCGAAGAATATTCGGATGAACCAGGAAGTTACGCCGACTCATCGGAGGAGGAATATGAAGTTTCATCAGTGCCCTACCGACAAGGAAGCTATCGACCGAGTTATCGCAGGCCAAATGATGTTGGAGGACCATCCGGAGCTTTTGGGATAAGTTCGGCGTACTCGGGAAGGGCAGGATATCGTCGTCCACTTTATGGACAACAAAAAGTGAACTACGGCTCACCAGGCGAACAGTATATGGCTCAGTCTACCACCTACCCTTATAATAATGGTTACAGCCGTTCTCCATCAGGTGGCTATGGGAAACACAAAGCATCTGCTCGACCAGAGCTTGCTCAGCCACCTCAGCAGTCTACGTACTTTCCGTCTAAAGTGAATAAAGGTGGTGATCTTCCTGTTCCGTCAGGCGGTGGAGGGAGATACCAAGGCGGGAAAAATTATAGGGGCGTTGCATCTCCTCCTCACATTGTGTACACAGGCCACCCTCCTATCCACGTCTTCCAACATCCCATTGTAGTGAAGGAAACCGTACATGTACCCCGCAAGAGACAACTTCCCAAAGACGACAAAAAAATTTCCATTGGAGGAGGTTATTCGGGGTCATCTTCCAACTACAAGGTCAATTCAGTGACGTATGGTGGTTCACAGGGAAGTTATGACGAGCCAAACTTTTCGGACGCAGACGAACAGTATGTGTCTGATGCATCAGCTATGACGGGGGAAAAGGTAATAGGAGGGAGCTACGGGGTGTCGTCAGTCACATATGCTCACCCCGACGGTCCTGTGTTCAATGGAGGAGAAGGTGTTTCTCCAATTTTTTCTAGTAATCTGTATGGAGGTGAAAGTGAAGACTACGAAACAGGGGTGTTGGTGTACTCTTCGGAAGGGTATAGAAGACCAGAAGGAGATTACGGAGGTAGAGGAAACAGCGCAGTTGCTGGAGCGAGTGGGGTCGTCCCAAATCCTAATCACGCTGGAGGAAGTCATCTTCAAGGCGGTTATCGTGGATTACTTCAGAAACTGGCTTCTATAGGAAACGGCTTCGTACATAGGGGTGTATACGGAGTGGGTGGTTCCCCTGATCATTCTCCGCCTAGCTACAGACCACACGGCTACGCAGAACAAGCCAGCGAAACTGTCAGCCAACATTCCTATCCGAATAGCGAAGATTATCCTCAAGCTACCTACAAAGTACCCCCTACAAAATCTACAGCTGCACCCCACCATCACAAGCCTCCCATTATCATCTATAAGGGTTCCCAACCACCAGTGCACATTTATAATCCTCGAGCATCAGAAAAATCGGACACTCATTACACGCCGGCCATGCCTCCGCAGTCTTATGGAGAAAAGTTCATTCAAAGAAAGACGATTTCCTATGACCTCGAACCTTCGTCAGCCTTCCACCCTCCCGTACCAGTGAAGCCGACTTACGGAGATCTCTTAAGGATCCAAGAAGGCTATGTTGCAATTGCAGCAAACCCAGTGTCCGAAAATCCAGGGGATTTAAACACTTACGACACAGCCACGGAGTTTCATCCCTATGATTCACCAGACAGGTCACAGCAGCAGGCAAACTACCCTAAAGACCCTCCTCGGGCCACTTGGGTTCCTATAAACTTTCCCTACGTAGAAGCTGAAAGTGTTAGTGATGACAGCAGTCACCATCCCGAATCGGAAGAGGAAAATAAGTTCTCAAATGAACCTCCTCCTATTGATCGGTCGGAGACTTCTGATACCCCGCAGTCAGCTCACGAGGCCACCCCAGATGGGTCCCACGATCGGGAGAGGATTGAAGAAAAGGAATCTGACTCCTAAACTACTTACCATATTAAAAACAATTCAGCAGACACCAGTCCTATATTCAGTAAATAATTATGCTTACCTTTTTTTTTAAAGATGTATTTATGATCATTTTGTATTCTCACATCAAATCCTCAAGGTCACGCCACCATATTTCACTCATCATCATCATCATCGGTAGATTTCCTCTAATTAAAAGGAAATATCTAACATGATATTCTATTTTAATTTTTTAATATTAAAATTATTAAAAATGTAAATAACTATTGTCAAATCCTTATATCACTATCATTGTTCGCTAGTCGAACATTTTTTAATATCGTGGAACTGTTTTGAAAGCTGTATTTCAAAATGGCCGCTCACTTTTTGATATTTTTAATTTAATTTGTATAAACGTAGCAGTATTGTAAGAAGCGCCATCTGGGTGCAGCAATGTATCAATCACGTGCTTGTTGTCATGATAACAAATGACGTAAAATTCACATTTTCCTATGGAACTGTTGCTATGGTTACGTACATGTTCTTTTCTACTAGCATTAACATTATAAATAAAATATTTAAAACCAAAGCATCTTCTAACGACTTTGTATTTTATTAAATAATAATAATAATAATTAATATAATGCATTTGCTTTTTAGTAGGCTGATTATTTATGTTTATTTAATTTCTTTAGTTATTAAACAAAACTTAAAAGTTAAAAATTTAATGTTTCCAAGCAGTTTATCGATTATGTGATCAATCCACCCAATATGGTTATCTTTGTTTTGTTATTGATGTTTTTGTAATAATTTATTCACTTAAATAAATATTAAATATGATCATATTTGTATCTGGTTTCTTTTTCTTTATTTATGCAATTTTGTAAAATACATTAAATAAAAGAAGACTGCTTTGTTTTGCAACCACAAACAATCCAGAGGCAAAATATAAATTAATTGTAAGATTAATTTATATTTCCTTATTAGATGTCTGACTAAATAACTCCCTGAATTTTGTCTGTAGTGAGTGAGCGATAGTTGGAGAGGACATATTGAAGAAAAAGTATTTTTGTTTGGATCTATGAGTAATCTTACTGAGGATTTGGCAAGACCCTCGAGATTTCTCTGGGCATCTTCCGTGACCAGTCCAACTATGAACAGAAAGGAAAATAAAGATGGACAGAAGAAAAGGGAGAAACAGAAAAGACCTAAGGCAAAAGGAAAAGTGCGAGAGAGAAACAAATAGATAGAAAAAAAGAAACAAATAGGGAAAACAGAGAGATACAGACATATAGAAAGAAGAAAAGAGAGAAGCAGGCAAATAGAAAGAGGAGAGGAGAGAAACAGGCAGACAGAAATGGATAAAGAAAGAAAAAAGGAGAAAAAGAGGCAGATAGAAAGGGTTAGATGAATGAAAGAAAAGAAGAGAAACAGATAGGGATAAAGGAGACAGAAAGAGAAAGAGACAAAATCAGATAGGGAGGAAAACAGAAACAGAGAAAGAAGCAGATAGATAGAAAGAAATACATGTAGTAGTAGTAGTAGTAGTAGTAATAGTGGCATGTGATGCAAGAAAGCAAGTGTATGAGCTTATGCAGCATCAGCCAAAAATGTCTTATAATGGGGGATTTTAACTTCCCGGATATTGACTGGAACTTGTGGTTTGGTCACCCGCACGCTAGTAAGACTTTTGTGGATTTATTGGATGATTGTTTTCTGCAGCAGCATGTTCGAGAGGCAACCACAGAGGGTAATACTCTTGATCTGGTGATCATTCGTGTATCAGCAGTGATCATTCGTGTATTAAGAATTTGCAGATAAAGGAACTACTAGGTGGCAGTGATCACAGTGTACTGATGTGGGATTTACTTAAAGATTTAATTACCATCAGGGGTAAAGGAAAGGGTTTTTGCTTCCGTAAAGGTGAGTACAGTGGTCTCAGACAGTTTTTAAATTCTGTACAGTGGGATAAACTGACGATGTTACCAATAATAAATTCTAAGTGAGAAGCATTCAAGGAATTAATCGTGGATGCTACTAAAAGTTTCATACCTATTAAGACACGTATTGTTCAAAGTTTAGGCCTAAATGGTTGTCAAATGAACTAATGACACTCGTGTCAGAAATGAAAAAACGCATGGGATGCATATAAATTATCAAGCGACTCAGAAGCCTTTGGCAGATATAAGCTAGTCTGTAATCAGGTGACAAAGGAGGTTAGGCAGGCGAAGGCAGATTACGAGAAATCCTTGGCAAAAGATGCTAAGAAAAACAGCAAGGATTTCTTTACTTATATAAACTCTAAAAGGAAGGGGATGAATCTGATTGATCCACTTGACATCGATGGTTCGACTGTTGATGATCCTGCTCAGATAGCAAACAAACTGAATGAGTATTTTGCATCTACATTCACACGTGAGGAATTATTAAGCTTTGAAAATGGCAGAATGTTATCAAATTGTAGCAGGATACTTAATGATTTTGTAATAACTGAGAGCAAAGTGGAGGAGAAATTGTTGAAGTTAAACATAAGAAAAGCACCTGGGGTGGATGGGATCTATCCAGTTATATTAAAGGAGGTGGCAAAGCAACTAAGCAAACCCTTAGCCATAATTATGAGAGCATCCTTGAACTCAGGGGAGGTCTCCACCGACTGGAGATGTGCAAATGTATCTTCAATTCATAAAGGGGGATTCGAAGGGTGACACGAGTAATTACAGACCAGTTAGTTTAACTTCTGTTCCGGGTAAAATAATGGAGTCACTGGTTAAAGATGCATTGCAGGATCAACTAGACAAGACTGCAGCAGTAATTCAGACACAGCATGGGTTTGTTAAGGGAAAGTCTTGTCTGACAAATTTGATAGGATATTATGATGTGGTTACAAAGGAACTGGATGCAAAAAATAATTTTGATATCATATACTTGGATTTCAGGAAAGCTTTTGACACTGTTGCGCATGGAAGACTACTGTACAAATTGGACCAGAATGGTATTAAGGGTAAGTTGCTACAATGGATAAAATGATGGTTAAGTGGGAGAAGACAGAGGGTGGTAATCAATGGGTGCTGCTCTTCTTGGACTAATGTTATTAGTGGAGTCCCACAGGGTTCGGTGTTGGGTCCACTGTTGTTTTGTATATTTATCAATGATATTGATGAAGGTATATCAGGCTTAATGTCGAAGTTTGCAGATGATACAAAGGTTGGCAGGGTTGTTAATGACAGTAATGGCAGTGTGCTACTGCAACAGGATCTAGATAATTTGCGCAGATGGGCTAAGAAGTGGCAACTGAAGTTCAACCTTGACAAATGCAAAGTACTGCATATGGGTAGAAGTAACCCCAGAGAAACGTACCAACTGTGTGGTACTACACTTAAGGTGGTAGAAAATGAAAAAGATCTGGGAGTAATTGTGCAGTCAGATATGAAGTTTTCTGAGCAATGCAGACAGGCTGCCAGGGCAGGTCATGGGGTTTTGTCAATGATATATAGGAATTTTGCTAGCAGGAAAAGGAGGTGATTGTCCCTCTGTATAAGACAATGGTCAGGCCACGCCTTGAGTACTGCGTACAGGTCTGGAGGCCTCATTTTAGGAAGGATGGAGATTTACTTGAGCGTGTACAGAGAAGGGAAACAAGATTGGTGAGGGGAATGAAGGGATCCTCTTACCAAGAGAGGCTTAAATTCTGCAAATTGAAGTGGCTGGAGACTAGGTAACAAATATAACTTGAATGGGTTGAGCACGCTGAATTCTGATGGGATCCTTCCACTTGTTCAGATTACGAACCTAAGGGGGCATAAATTCAAATTAAGAAAAGACAGATGTAGAATAGATGTGCGGAAATTTGCCTTTAGCCAGCGGGTGGTTAATTGCTGGAGCAAACTTCCATCTGTCAAATAGAGAAATAAACAGGAAAAAGAGAGAAACAGACAGAGAGAGAGAAAGAGGAAAAGAGAGAGAGAGAGAGACAGACAGATAGAAAGGGGAAAGGAGAGAAACAGGCAGGTAGATTCTACAGATAGAGAAAGAGGAAAGGAGCAGAAGCAGATAGAAAGCGATAGACAAATGACAGGAAAAGAGAGAAAAAGACGGATAGAAAGAGGAAGGAGAGAAACAGGCAGATAGAAACAGATAGAGAAAGAGGAAAGGAGCAAAAGAGGCATATAGAAAGAGATAGACAAATGGCAGTAAAAGAGAGAAACAGAGAGGGAGAAAAGAGATAGAAAAATGGCAGAAAAAGAGAGAAACGGACAGGGAGAAAGGAGATAGAGTCAGACAGATAAAAGACAGAACGAGAAAGAGACAGAATCAAACAGAGAGGAAAGAGAAATAGAGAGAGAAACAGATAGAGAAAGAGGAAAGGAGAAAAAGAGGCAGATAGAAAGAGATAAAAGAGAAAGAGACAGAATCAGACAGGGAGGAAGGAGAAATATAGAGAGAAACAGATAGAAAGGAGAGGCAGACAGGCAGAGAGAAAGAGAAAAAATACAGGAAGTAGACAGACAGAACGGAAAAGAGAAAGAAAGGCAGAGATACACAGAAGAGAGAGAGAGAGAGAGAGATTCAGGTTGTCACATGTTGATTAACAAGGGGAGGCTTGTACCTCTTATATCCACTTGATGACTTTCAACAGAGATTGGAGTGCATGAAAGCTGCACATCTGCTTATCTGAAATGTTCTACCTCGAAGTGGCACTCGTCTCATAATTCTTCATCTGCCCGCCCCCATTGAAAGAGTGAAGTGCTTTAATAATTTCTAATAATGCCTGAACTGCACGTGCTCCACACAGAGATGTTCCCACACCACTCAGAAGACCCTAATTAGCCGCGCACAGGAGCGAACACGTGTCGTCCACCAAGTAGCGCGAATGCGTATCACGATAACGGCCTGTTTTCTATTAAGCGCATAAATCATTGATACCGAAGCGGGGCAGCCGATCGCCGAATACGATGTCTCAAGATTACCGCTATTACTCACCCCGAACATAAATATTCGGCGTTCAGAATTAGCGTCACGCAGATCAACATGCCGACGTCAGCTGTCGACAGAAACACATTGAGCTTCAGCATCGAGAATATCTTGGGTCTCCATAAGCCTTCCACCACCCTCCCGGTAGCGGAAATCGATAGATCGGTTGGCAAACCAAAAGAATTCGTTCGTCGTAGTAGGAACCAATCATTAGAAACCCGCAAAAGAAATGGTAAGTATTTCATTTATTTTCCACTTGTTTTGCAATCTCCAACGATACACAATGAAGTAATGTAGAATTCACCACGTGAAGACGTTTCGAAGTAGGCAGTGATAACCTTCATCAGATGCAACAGATTGTGAAGAAAAGAAACTTATAGAATTTCGGAACATCGAAGTGGTAAATTGTATTAACCATGATTTCCAATCACACAGACCTTTCTAAAAGTTTATTTCAATGAAGGAGTTCTGTAATTTTTTCAAACGTCTACTCGGTGCAACTGCGGTAGTTTTTTAGCTCCAGTTTTTTCCGAAAATATTCAAATTCATTTTGGAGGTTCATAACTCGATCAGAAGAGTAGGCAACCAATTCAGTCCTTCTTTGCAGATCAACAAAGTCCAGGTAGGCAACCAGTGATCCTCTTTGACATTTTTCCAGACTGTCTTCGTCTCTGGAATAAAACAATGGAGGTTGTTGTTGTAGTGGGGTTTTAAGAGCATCAGCTACTAAGGCCATATTGTTCCGTGTATGCTGTTTGTAAATTGGGTGTGTTCTGAGGTCGAGTTTCTGTTTGCTGGACGAAAACTCGAGTTTCCAAAAAAAGAAACCATGCTGGCCAACCAACCTGAGACCGACTAACTCAACCACGCTGTGAAAAGAGCACATTAAAATTCCTCACGTCATCGACGGGACTTGAATTTTAAAATTTTATGATGCAATTTGACATTCATACAAGCCATCGGAATTTGAGCAATTGGAGCTGCAAGACTACCTCACAGTTAAACAGAACCTGATGACAAGAAGATTGACCAATTTATTGTTACGAGTACAACAGGGTTCAATTAACAATGTTTATCTCATGTTAGTTTTCATGGTGCTATTGACCGTATACTCTACCCCAGAAATTACAGAACTTTAGAAGGATCTACAGCTGAAAGACGAAAACTTGAATGTTCCAGTAAGCCAAATATTCGCCTTAATCAGATAATCTAGACCAGTGCCTTTCGACTGGTTGGTCGTGAAGGAATTTCAGGATAGTCTCCCTAAAAGTTTTAAAATTGGTTAAAATATGTTTAATGTAGAAGAATGGTGTTGAGCTGCAAGGGATTCGTTGGAATTCGATAGAACCGGTTGACAAGAAAACCTGGGTTTGGCGATCCCTTTGATCGTTAAATTCAAACATTTTGTTCGAAGAACCCGTTGATCAAAATATAGCAGCTATGCAGAATGAGCATAAAATAACTTCTCCCATGGTTCCAATGTGATTGGTCATATTACCACTAATATTAACAACACAGTTGTATTTTTTATCATGTGAGAAACATCACAAAGGCCAATGTCTTCTTTTATTCGCATGAATAAATATTATCTTTATTGTAATGTGCACAGGTAAACCCAGGTACCATAACTTTGCATAATCTTTCAGGGCCACATGCCAGGGGTTAAAAGAAGAAAATTCGATTCCTGCCCCGGGTGAGGATTGAACTCATGACCTACAGATTATGAGACTGACGCGCTGCCTACTGCGCTAACGAGGCGGTTGTACACTATGGTAACATCTAGATATAAACCATCACCAAACATTGGCAAATGCCTGCAAGGTTTAAAGAACCGTAATAACGTATCACCACTGGTCAGTACTGGTCTTCTAAAGAACTTCGAGAAGTATCAACTCTCAGATGTACAGTATTTATACTTTACTACTATTTCAACTTAGGATTAAAATGTTATTGAAGAACAGCGATCATGCTTTGGAATTGTATGCAAGATCTTCCATGGCCCGATCCAAAGATCTGTTATATCACTTCGAGAAACCTGTTGCATGTTATTCTTTTGTAGAAATAGGCGCCAGGAACCCCTGCGCATAAGTTAAAGGAGTGATTACCATTGCTAATATTTTAGTAGATCGTGTATGTTAAGACCATAAATCTTTTAATTGAATTCGGCAAAATATAATTCAGAAAAATGAGATTCAGTTGCCCATTGAAATTACATTTTATTCTTATTAATTATTGTTTTTCAGGTCCTAACCCAAGAGGGCGGTTTTGCTTTTCTAACTGGCAAGTTAATGAATTGGAAAAGATGTTTGCTACGACTCATTATCCTGATGTGTATTGCAGAGAAGTCCTTGCAAGTCGTTTACGAATTGAGGAGTGCCGAATCCAGGCATGTAGTTTGTATATATTGAAATATTGAATCGCACTAACTATGCAGGGAAATTCTTAATTGGTCATTCTTTTTGGAAGTGGTCATGGAGGACAAAACTCAATAGATAATGTATAATCAATCTGGGATTCTCCAACGAATTGTTTTCGAGCTACAGAGGTACAAAGTTAGTGGCCCATGCAGTTGGGATGTGGGGAACACGGTGTGGTTTATCTACCACAGTCTGTAGTTAAAATTTTTAACTTGTTTGGAGTAAAGTAATATCCCCGAGCAATTCATTCATTTATTCTACATCCTGTCCATTTGATTAAATTAATGCTAACCGACAAATCATCACAGATGATTATTATTTATAGCGCCTGTTTAATAATTAAGTCTAATTTAATCTAACTTGGTGAATTTCCATTGTATAATTCATATTAATTAACTATTCCAGATATGGTTTCAGAATCGTCGAGCCAAGTGGCGTAAATCAAAAAGGTTCGAAGTCCCTCCCATTACAATGAATTTGTGTTCCTTTTCCTGTCCGAAAAAAGAACCAGTGTCCTTCTTCCACTACACCCACTCTGGAGTCTGTTGCTGTTCCATCTCAGGATGTTATTGCAGTTGCCAGAAGTTAACCATAGATGAAAATTCTCCTTGGTAAGAACGCTTCAAAGATGGCTGCTAAAGATTATTGCTCTCAGTGGAAAAAAAAAAAAAAAAAAAGTGTCCTTATTCCTATATTGTGAAAGAGAATAAAATTGTTCTAGTTTATTTGGAGATTTATTTCAACAAAAACTAACCTTGGAAGCATTACAGAAATTAATACTGACTAGCTTTTCTAAAATCTTATCCAGCTCCTTTGTTATTGAGTATTCAATTGGAATGATCAGACAAGATTGCCCCCCCCCCCTTAACAAATTCATACTCTTATTGCCTTATAACAGCATTCCTGTTTTAATTCTCATAGTAAACAAACTTCCCTAAACAACGAGTTGCCCTGATATTGCACTAACTTAAGTTCTGGAATAACAGATGGAAGTACAAGCTAGTGCTGCAAACATCTTATAATTTCTCAGAGACCTGACTATATTGTAAATTTTAAATTCTCTTTTTAGTGCGTTCAGGAAGATTTGTAATTAGCGCAAACGACGCTGGCAAATTACAGCTATGTGGCTGGTCATACAGCGCTTGTGTGAGCTAATGATCAGTGTCCTTTAACAGACAAACACACATAGCATTCATTGATTATAAGAAAGCCTTGGACCGTGTGGAAAATAATAACATTTTATAAATACTAGCTGGTGATGAAACTCCCAACCAAATAACAGTTGCAAGACAGAACTCAATCGCAGTTAAATTGTGAACAGAAATATCAAACTGGAAACCAATAAATTGTGACGCCCAACAAGGTTGCTCCCTACCTCCAATTCTTTACAACATATATATCAATGTCATTGCCAGACACTGGAGACTAACAATCCATGGAAGTATTACATTACAAAATAGTAATCACCTTGATACTTTACTATATGCTGATGACCAAGTACTTTGGCCAATAACGAAGACGAGTTACAATACTCAACACACCATCTAAATTGTATTGCAAAAGAAATTAACGTGAAAATATCAACTGTAAAAATCATGGCTTTTCAATGTTTTCAAAAGATACCTCTTATAAAAGGAGAGGTTTCCATTCTCTTCTTCTAAACCATGGAAAATGGTTTCCATGGCTTAGAAGAAGAGAATACAACAGAGCCAGTGGAAGCAGTAACTAAAATAAATTTAACAAGTTTTAATATGACAAGTAGCTTTCAGGGTGACGAGTCCCTTCATCAGCAAGAAAGATACATACATACAGAAATGCAAACATAACAGAAAACGTTAGGAATGGAATAAATTATACTAAATATTCTGTGCGTGCTCAGATGACTGGGATAGCTCGTACATGAACGCGAGAGTGATCTGGCCTAGTGATCTAGGCCAGATCACTCTCGCCATTGACGGGACTCGAACTCAGGTCTTTTACACCCGGTCTGGATAGAACAGTTAATGTACCAACCCACGATGGCGTTTAACATTGATCAACCCAAAATACATCATATGAATAACAGTAATCTCAAAATAACCTACCAACTACCAAAAAATATACGATATAATTACTGTATTCTTTGGAATTTGATGAATAGGAAGGTTGCATGGTAAAAATGACGTCAGTTAACCATGTGTAAGTCTAACGCCACGTTTATTTAGTTATATATCCTGTGGAGACATTCATTCCAACGAGATGCTGCTTCAGAGTCCTACTAGAATAAATGTCTTACTTGAGATAACTGAGATTGGTTTTATCCTGCTCTTGAGAATCGAAAAAAAAAAAAAAAAAAAAAAACTAGAAAGAGAAACGTCACTGAGGGTGACAACCTTTCGCACTTTGTTTCACTTAATGAGGTCGAGAAAAAAATCTTAACACAATAAAGAAAATATTTAACTATTTAACTGTGGTCTCGAGTCCTTTCTTTGAGAGGTAATTGCTAAGACAATCAATTAAGTGAGTGACCTCAGCGCTGATCTAATATTAGGGCCACCTGAGAAATCTCATCTTCTCGTGTATATTACGTCTGTAAATTGCATGTTTTTCAATAGGTTTTCCTTTTTCTGAAAGAAAAACCCAACTTCCAGGGGAGAACCTTTCTGTCCACGTCTGAGACCGACTAATTCGGCCACGAAGTGAAAAAAGCCCATAAAAGTCGAAGCTGTACAAGGAAAGCAGACTGCATCATTGAAGTGGTACAAGGAAAGAGGGTTGCTGAACAGATGGCTCTGAGGCAGGGGTAGCCGAGAAAGTTTGAGAACCAGTGACGCAAAGGCTTTTTTTCTGTCTGCTCATTAAAGTGGAATGTGTTGAGCATCTTTTAACCGAGAATACTTCAGAAAACGATCAACAGTTGCGATGCTTTAGATATTTTTATTGATTACTGTACAATCGCTGATACTTATCAGAATTTATTACTTATAAAGCGACTTGTGTGGTCTGTGATTTACATGGCGGGTACTTATGGAAGGAACAGTAAGGATAGAATAGAATAGAATAGAATAGAATAGAATAGAATCTTTAATTGCAGCAATGATAGACATACAATTAGTCCCGTCACGGCATGGTGGTGCCAGGGGTTAACAAAACATATTTACAAAAGAGATACACATGAGAAAAAAAGATAAATCAGATTATTAACAAAGCACAGTTTTACATTTTCAGTTCGACGAGGATACCCTTCCTGTATTTTTTATTATTGACCACTTCTTGGAGGTCCCCGTCGATGGCTTGCAGTGAGGGCAGCATTTGCTTTGGCAGGAATCTGTCAGTTAGTACTAGCCGGTTACGGTTTGCTAGCAGCTGTGCTGAAGACCGGAGATAAGGGGGAGGAATGCGCCAAGAGCAGTGATCCCAGAAGTTCGGCTCTGTAATTTTACCGGTGGCCATCTTGATGGTGAACAGCAGCCTTCTTTCTGCGATGTAGGACCGGAGCCTGCGTAGTTGAAGAGCTTCTGCTAACTGCGTTGATCTGAGAGCTGGGGGAAGGTGGAGTTTGCTGTTGGCCCATTTTAGAAGCCAGAATTCGGCAGCGAATATTCTTTTGATGTTGGATTCGGCGGCCGAGGCCCATATCTCTGAAGCATACAGTATTGTCGGGTAAAGGATTGATACGATGTATCTTTTTACCAGTTGTGGGTCGGTGGTGTGGAGCAGCTGTTGTTTGGCGACCCAGCGTAGTGAATTCAGCCTTGACTGTATGAGGTTTATGGAATCGTTGAAAGATAGTTTGGAGTCGAAAACGACCCCCAGATCTTTGTGTGTTTGAACACTTGGAACTGAGGAGCCGTTAAGCACAGGCTCCAACTTTGTTGGGCTGCCCTTTAGAGAGTAAGTTATTTGTGCTGATTTTAGGGGGTTGATTTGGAGGTTGAAGGTATTGAGGTAGTCAGCCATGTCCTGCAGTTTGCTAGTGATTTGCTGAGTGATTTCGGCTGCCGAGTTGGATGGCGATATTCTAGTAAGGAGCTTGACATCGTCAGCATATGTGATCCAATTGCACTTATTGGTCACAAATGGCACCATGATTGCTGAGAAGAGAATGCCAGACAGGACCCCCCCTTGAGGTACACCGGCAGTTATGTGGCGCGTGAAGGTCTTTGTTCCGATCTTTAGAACAAGGGTCCTCTTCGATAGGAGAGATTCTAGGAACCAGAGAACATCGCCGCGAAAATTGAAGTAGTTTTCTAAGAGACGTAGGAGATTAGGTATATAGATGGCATCAAATGCGGAATGGATGTCAAGATATATAACTGACAATTCCTGTCTTTGTTCGAAGGCATCTAAGATGTGCAGAGTGGTTACAAGGTTAGTTATAGTTGACCTTCCTGATATCCCATAGTGGATTTGCTGAGGACTATCACGGAGAATTTGATGGGTGACAGACGGTAGCAATGCTTTCTCCAGAATTTTTAGCAATACAGAGGCGCAAGCGATGGGCCTATGTTGGCTTGGGAGCGTCGATTGTTGGTGCTTAGGAAGGGGCCAGACAGAGTACCTGTTCCACTGGGGTGGAAAGAAATGAACTTCGAGGCATCTGTTGTATAGGTTGAGGAGTGAGTCGATGATGAAGACACTTAAACATTTGATTATGAACTGGGGGATGCCATCGTCACCGGTGGTTGTTGTGAGAGGGAGAGTATTAATGGCCTGCATCAGTTGTTGCTTGGAAATTCGGATCGTAGCGAGACTATCAGTGAGATGAGAGCGGTTGAGGAGTGGCCGATTAGGTAGAGCTGGAGGTTGATTAGAAAATCTGGCGACGTAGTTGAGCCAGTCAATTGGGTCGATGTTGCTGGAAGAACTAGCCTTTGTTTTGTAGAAAGGTTTTCCCCTTTTTAGGGTTCTTTCGAGGTGCTTTTTAATTGAAGCTGATTTGTTTCTGTTGAATTCGGCCCTGGCTTTGGAGAATGAAATGCGGTCTTGGACATCGCCGGAAGCTTTCCACTTGGCGTGTAGTAATTGTTTGTAGTGGAAACTTTGGTTGAGCTGGGGAGTCCACCATGCTCTGGAGCGCGGAGTAATGGTGACTGTCTTGGTAGCGGTGTGAAGGGCTATGGTATTGATCCATTTGGTCATTAAATCGATTGCGAGGCTCAGTTCACATCCATCTAAGATGTTCCATGGGACTGTGGATGCGGCTTCAATGCAGAGTGCTGGATTCAGAAATTTTGGGGCGGTGACCTTTTTCACAGATTTGGTTTTGGGCGTATTGAAATATTTTTTTGGTAGAAGAGCTGTAAATATGATTGGTTGGTGGTCTGATTGAAACATGTCGGCTGTGGTTTCTTCGACTTGGCATGTTGCCGAGGAATAGACTATGTCCAGTAGGTTTCGGTCTCTCGTTGGCTGGTAGTTAACTTGGAATATTTGGATTGATTGGAGAGATTCTGTGAGACGACTTTTGAGGTGTTGGGTAGATGGCGGAAGATTGAAGTCCCCACATACGATGTGAGTGGCTGCTGGGTGGAGATTATTTATTAACCAGTTAGTGGCTGCATCAATGGCCATCATAGTTGGCGTTGGAGGAAGGTACAGGGATGCGACGTCTATAGTGGTACCTTGATGTTCCAGAGTTATCATTAAGGCTTCCACGTCTTGAGAGATATTTGAGACAGAGTGTATGATGGAGAACTTTGTCGTATTGAAAATTATAGCAACTCCACCCCCTCTGCGGTTATCGCGAGAGGCAGCCAGTACATGAAAGCCTGCAGGAATGGAGCAGCTGATATCTGTCTGGTTCGCCTCTAACCACGTTTCAGCGAGGCACAATATGTCTAGTGAGTTTGAGAGTAGAATCTCTTCCAGTGTATTAAGTTTATTTCTTAAGGACCTGATATTCTGGAACATTACGCGGATGGTAGGAGAGGTTGTAATGCTTATCCTCACAGGAGGGAGCCTTGCTTCCCGGCTGTGAACAAGTAGAGGCTCTCGATAATGAGAGATCAGGACAGGGATGAGGCGACCTCGGGTTCTCTCGCGTTGGAGGATGGTATTACCAACCTTGGGCGGAGTTTGTTCCAGTATGTTGGTGTGGGAAGATTCTGGTGCTGGCATCCTTTCTGGCAGGCAATTATACTCGCCAAGTCAGCTGGGACTGCGGTGGGAGTACTTTTGTCGGATCTGAGTAGTCGCTTTAGGTTTCGAGGTTGATTGATAGTGAACAAATGGCCTGATCCTCGTTCCGACAGGCCAAATGGCGATGCTTCCTATCAGGTCTACTTGCTGTCGGCTACAGTCAATTTTGAATGCAGCATATTGTTGACTCCTAGTTTGTAGTTTATGTACAGTTGGCCGTAGATTCAGCTCTTCATATATAACCTGTTTGACTAGTTCAGGGGTTGTGCATGGATCCAGTCGAGATACGAAAAGGCTGGTTGTACTGTTTCTGATAGTGTCTTGAGTCCTGAAAGCTCGTAGCTTGGAGTTTATTGCTATGCCGTACTTTATAGAGTTTCTCTGAGTGCGGGTTTCTTGTCTGGTATCGCCGTTTAGTGAAGCTGCTACAGATTGGGCAGTGCTGTTTTCGTGGTTGCCATTCGTCTGATTTTGAATCATGTCGATTGAGCTCGCTTGGGCGTTGACGTGGCTTGATGAGATTGTCGGTATATTTTCTTGACTGCGTTGGGAAGTCAGCGATGGGTTTAGGTCACTGTGAGGGATTGAAGTTTGGAGGGAACTGTGCAATTTTATCGCGGTGCATGTTAGAACTTGACCTTTGATGGTTTTGCCACTATTGCTCACCTCGGTGGCCAGGATTTCTGCGTATGACTTATCCCGGGGGGACTCTGAAGGTTGCGCATCATGGATGTTTCTTAGGGCTGTGCAGCCATGTTGGGGTGATGCTGATGTATCAGCACATTTGCACCTCATGCTTTCCAGTGTGTGAGAGTTGGCTTGCGGACTGGCATTGATTTCGTGACTTGTTAGGCAACTAGTTATTTTCTCTATGAGGACTTCCACTATTTCGTTGATTTTGCTGTCAAAGATTTGCTTTAGGGATGACTTTAAGTATTGGATGTTAATTTCTGGTTCGGTTTGGCACCCTTCGTCCCTCCGCGCAGGTGCGCTTTGGCTATTTTCAGATATTGGCATGATATAAGGTGTCTGAGGGGTTGTTGAAGATGCATCGATGCTTGCATGCGATGTGGGCAGGTTCAGGTGGCCTGGTGTTGGTCTGTAGGAGGCGTCGGTATGAGGCGTTATATCTGTAGCGATGGTGTCAGTCTCGTAGGTATTATCGCTCATATTTTCTTGCAGCTTGGCATAGTGCTGAGTATTATCTAGTGGTGACGCGACTTCCATGAAATCTACCTCATTGGGCTGTTTTTTCTTTGCGCTTTGGGCTGTGCATGGCGAGTTCTGTGAGTTATTGTTGGAAATTTTCGGGTTGTCCTTGTGCCCTAATGAGCGTAGCTTCTTGCAACATGATCCCTTGAATTTCAGCCTGGCAGCCATGGAAAGTTTCTTCCAGCTGGATGGGGACAGGCCCGAACATCCGGGACATATGGGGTTATCACAGCTGGTACAGAGGATGACGTCAACAGCCAAATGAAAGCAAAGGGCACATTTCTGTGTCGAGTTTAGGGGTTTTCCGTTTCTGCTCATATTTGGGAAGAAAGCAGTGGGGGATATTCAATGGACGGGCGTTTGCGTAGTCTACGTGGATGTCTTGCTGTGAGTTGGCTTCGGGCTAGGGGTTGCGAACTTTCCGCACAGTCGAAATAGTACGGTAAGCGGGAAGCTGAGTGAAAAGAAAGGGCGCACTTCAGCCTAATGCTGTGATCAGAAAGTAAGCTTTTCAGCACCCGGGGCTATGGCTGGTGAACAAAGGCTGGCAGAATACAACGTGCTATAGCGTTCTTATTCGTTTGCAGTGATACGAATATGGAAAAACAGTAAATTCTATTTACCTGATTCAGGCGGCAGGATGAGCTTCGTCGTTATGAAAACTCCATGGACACAAAAACGGTTGATAGTTATTGTCCAAACTAAGAAGCAATCTAGTGGGAACGAGCCAATATCATTGAAACCCCAGATTCTTATTTTTAAATTGAAATAGTGAAACCGCTAAGCCTAATTTTCAACAATGCGTATGTGATTACAGCAAAACGCGTTAGCATGCGGTCAGCAGAATGTTAAGCCTAATGAGATTAAGTAGATAAGGAGAGGGTTCTCACAAGATAACTCTGGTAATGACAAAATTTTCTCACCCACATAATTCGCTTACTTAGTTCTTTCAGCTGGCACACTTTCCCAGTGGAAGAAAACACTTTAAACACATTAAATAATTCAAGATTCAGGAGCTCGAGAAATCGTGGCTGCACTGAATGACGGCCATTACGATAGCCTGGGATGGCAAGCTGTTCATTTTTGTCTCCTTTTCCATGCTTTTTGCCTTTTTCTTTTCAGTGTTTTCCGTCTTCTTTTCCATCATCATCCTCTCCTTCCTTGTTCTGATGTCTTCTTACACGTCCCATAGCGTCTAGTGCATTGCCGTCTATATCCAGAAAGGAGCCCATAAAGTCTACAGAATCATCTCGGTCGTCTGAGTGAGAAAACACAGTGAGAAATTATATTGCGTAGATTGCTTAAGAAACCACCTATTATATAAGAAAGAATCTTTATTCGTCCTACCAAATATAAATATAGTAGTACATTGGCATGAGACAAATTCCTTTCGCGTCAGAAAATGCCAATAAGCACAATAAACCGAATTTAAGCTTAATTTTGAAAAATAATAAAGATTTATATTCACTTACTACAATTTAGTGCAATTACCTTGGTGTATAAGCGGATCCCTTTAGTGATCAACTTATCCATTCTCACACTGAACCATAAGTGTCAGAAATACGGTACCAGGAAGCTAACTTTAGTTTTACCAGACCAGTACAATGCTGATCCAGCTGAACTTTGAAATTCCCCACGTTGTCTCATTTGCCCACGGAGATAACTTATTCTGGTAATTAACAACTCACTGGTAAAAGAAAACACCACATAATCCAATCTAAATTAATTTAGATTGGATTATATGATGTCAATTTATGGTCCCTACTTCTGGAATCTTTATAAGAGTGAAAATTACGCCTTCTCTCATCTTACTGTCCCTTCTCAGAACCTTATACACCTCAGTCAGGCCCCCTCTAAGTTGCATGGTTTCCAAGCTCTGTAGTCCACATATTCGAAGTGTTTTGCAGTTTACCATAATTGAACACAGCATTCCATGTGTAGTCCTACAATTATCTTATACAGTGGGATAATGACCTCCCTATCACTAGATGCAAATATACGATAAACAAAGATAGGAGTCCATGGGCCTAGTGAATGACTCATCACTCTGTTCAAGGAAGGCCTTGCCGCCTGTCCGCACTGTTCGAAGAACTTCATATTTACTAGTCTCCAAACTTCAAAATCCCTTTATTCCTCAACTATTTTGAATTCAACCCCCACCAAGTGTTGTTGTTGTAGTAGGGTTATAGGAGCCCCAGTGACTAAGCCCATATTGTTTCATGAATACCGTCTCTAAATTGTGCATGTTCTATGGTCGATTTTCTGTTTGCTGAGTGAAAAACCCGAGTTTCCAGGAGAAGTAAGCTATGATATCTTCGCCTGAGACCGACTAACTCGGCCACGTTGTGAAAAAGCCCGATAAAATCATCAAATGCGAGACTTCGACAGGATTAGTGGAAAATGTCACCGACTGATTTGGATGTGCTGCCAGAGAAACCAGTCAGTTTTTTGAAACTTTGGAGCTATTATCGTCAAAGTAATAAAGAAAAGAAAATGGGTTCAGGATTTGGATTTAAAATGCTGTTTACTTATGCAACCGATAAACACGTTGCAAGAAAAGTTGCTACCACCCAAGTCTTCATTGCTGAAGGAGTCTGCTAGTGATGCTATCGGAAAAGAACAGTTTGGGTGTCTGAAAAAGGGGCCCTCTGTTTATACGTACTCCAAGTCGGGGTTTGTTTTCCATCGGACTTACTTGTACTGCATTTCGTGCTTTAGCACTGACAGGAAACACATGCAACTTCCAGCACAGGGAAAACAATTTTTTTTTGTCACGAGTGTGGTTTCACCTGCATCCGGAATGTTTGAGTTTTCCTCACTGATCCTGTGTTTTTGTCTTTGCCTTTTTCTCATCGTTGCAGTCTATCGAAGACATCTGAAGCCTATTTGGGACATTTTGTTTTCTTCAAAATACAAAATTCATGGTTTATTCAACTGATTTTTAAGAAAGGCATTGCGTGATACCAGGACATCTACTAAGAACATCTTCAAGGACAGCTATCTTTGAAATTAAATTTCGATAGCATCTTTGTGTTTGTTGTGCCGATGAAGAATTTCCATGCGCCATACTGTGAGGACTAATATTCAAGAGTATAGATACGTTGATGGTCCTGAAGACAAGTATTTATATAAAATTAAAATTAAAAGCTAGAATGTGCAGCCTAAACTGCAGTTTCAAGATAATCCTCTACCACTTGAGCTTTATGTGCAGTGGCATTGTCGTGGATGAAAACAAAATCTGGGTAAACCGGACCCATAAAAAGTCGCACATACAGTTCGAGGATCTGTTCTCGGAACCTATATCAAAAATAAGTCGAGACTGTTGATCATTATTTCAATCCTCACGAGAACACCTCCTGCACCATTTGTCCCTTTCTCTGATGGTGGAGGGATGGTATTGCATTCCTCGTTGTCTCCAGATGAAATAACGTCTAGGCTCTTTGTAGGCTAAAACGGGGTTCATCAGAGAACACAACTACCCGAAGAGTTACACCACGACGTGTTCTATTAATTTTGTCGACCAGTGTATTAAAATTACATATTTTATATTTCTGTCACTTAGAATGTCATTTATCAAGAAGAAGATGATGATTTCATTTGATTTATGAAAACTTTCCATTATAATGAATTTTTATCTTATAAATAATCTTAAAAGATAAAAACTTTTTAATTTTATATAATTAAAAGAAGAAAAGTTCTTTTCATAAAAAAAAATTAATAAGAAAGCGAGCTAATATTGAAATCTTATTTAGAAAGTACTTTAGAGGACTCCTTTAGTAACAGAGCAAAAGGAATGCTTCTCAGATTATCAATAATAAATCTTTGATATTTTGTTAAGTATTTTCAAATATATAGTGCACGTTAGTGTGGGGTATAATCACCCCCCCCAACACCAGGTGGAAAAGACCTGAGTTGGAATCCCGTTAATGACGCGAGGAATGTTTATGGCCTTTTTCCCAACGTGGCTGAGTTAGTCGGTCTCATGTAGCATGGTTCCCCCCCCGGGAACTCGGGTTTTTCGCCCAGCACAGAAAATCGACCTTAGAACACAATGTACAGACAATATACACAGAGCAATATGGCCTTAGTCTCCTAAAATCCTCCTACTACTACTACCAGAACAACGTCCTTCAATGTTAAACGTTCTTTACTAGGAGTGAAGGTCCAAAATGTTCCAGATGTTGGTGATTAAGACAGAACCAAAAAAAAGTCATATTAGAGACATCGGAGAACTTTCTCATCTATCATTTATGTCTGTAAACTGGGAAGTTCTCTGGTCGGTTTGTCTGTTTTACTGGACGAAAAAATCCGAAATTCCATGGGACCTTGACATCTTCATCTGAGATCGACTAACTTCGTCACAGAACGAAAAATTCAATAGAAGTTCCTAACGTATTGACGGGATTTGAAGCTGGGCTTTTTCCATCCGGTGTGGGGAGGATTAAAGACTCTGTGGTCGGTTTGTTGCTGGACGAAAATCCCAAGTTAATTGGTCTCAGACCCTCGTCTGAGATCAACTAACTCCACCACGTTTTAAAAAAGATTCATAAAAATCCCTCACATCATCAACGGGATTCGAACTCTGTTCCATTCTACACGGTATGGGATGGACTACACTTATACTAACTGTGCTATCCACGAGGGCAAAGGCTTAAGATGGAAACAGAGAAAATCTTCTAATACGATTCAGGATTCATATCCAACCCATCTACAGCAAAAAATCAAAGTCATTACCAACTAAGACACCTCTTTTGTTATATTTGAAAGATAAACGATTTGAAAGGAGATTCATTTTAATATCTAACGTTGCTTGTTTTTCAAATGATCTTGATGACTCTTTTGAGTTTATCTGCAATGAGTGAAGAGATGGAAAAACAGAAGGAAAGACGAAAGAAATAATTTCAGGTTAAATTAGGAATTCAAATTGAAGGAAATTTTGTTTAGAGTTAGATTTTATTTAAAAATGGCTTTTTAAAGATTTTTATAATTATAGAATAATTACAAAACAGAATTCCTTTATTGAAAACAGAATTCCTTTATCACAACTGTGGTATAATCTCTATCCAGAATGGGCCAGTTTTGCTTAATTATCTCTAATGGTTTCCTTTGTCAGTTTTCATCTACCTGTCCGACCAAGAGCTCTCTCCATTGTCTTAACCATTTCCGTCTGTCTGTCTGTATGTCCGTCCGCATGTAATAACTGTCTCCTGATGCTCAGAGTTGCTAAAACTAAGTCAAATGTAATGTTAAAATATAATTAAACCTAATTAAAAGCGTCGAGCCATCCCATTAAAATTGGATCAATAGAAATTTGGCAATTATTGATTCTTTTTTTCATACATAGGACTTTAAAGATAATCTTCGCTTGCCAGCACAAGAAACTAATTAGAAGCCTTACAGATATCCATCCTTCCCAGATCCTTCACTGAAATTCCTGTTGTTTCAGCCAGCATGATTTAAATTGTGTAGTTAACACAAAAGTCTTGTCAAACAGCAGAATAAACTTTTCCATAGCAATAAAGGCCCTGTAAAAGAATCTTTTCGTGATTCACAATTTTTGTGTTTTGAAGAGCAAATCTCTTCAATAGAGAGGACTACTATTGGTAGGGCAGGAGATAAATCAGCAAGTAAGAAGAGAGACAAAAAGGGCGGAATGAAACCTGGTACACTGAAGATACAGGTGAATCCACAGTTGTTATAAAAGAGTTTTGTCTTTCAGTTTCCTCAATGCCATGTGACGACAGGTGGCGTGTTTCTCAGTAGCTGATCAAACAGCAGAACAGTCTCGATGCACACATGGGGACACAGTTGAAGAGGAATATAAATAGGGGACCTCTTCCTCAGTAATTTAATCCGTTCTTTTGAAGACGTCTTCAGCCATGAAAACCTGGTTGGTTGCAGTGTTCCTTACCGCAAGCTTGGTGATCGCAGCGGTTGTTGCTGGTAAGTAAGAAGCCCTAAATATACTTAATTAAGTTTCTTTATTTCGAAAATTTGTCGAAGTTCCAAATACTTGCAACTGCAGTTATCTGGAGTTCTGGTTATATGTAATTCCAAGTATATTGATCAGCAAGTACTCATAGTTCTGTATATATTGATCATTTTGGCACAGTAGGAAATTTGCCTCTTGTCCAATGTGGAAGTCGAGCATTCTGGTTTCTGCCAAAGTTGCATCTTCTGTCCATCCATACTCCCAGCTCTTTTACAAGTTTTGGTTGTAGAATCCTGAGCTAAAGATAAAGCCGAATTATTGGTATTCTACTTGTTTTCCAACAATTTTACTGCTGATCGTGATAAATCACCTTCTACCATACCAAACATATTCCACTCGACACTTCCCGTTGTCTTCCAACAGAGGATGTTAGAAGAATTTGAACAATCTTGATGCTATTTGATATTGGTATTCCTCCACTTGTTCTCAAATCCTGGGCTACAGAGAGGATTTGGAATTGAACTGTCGTCTGTTTTTACGTTTTGGTTGTCCCAGTAATTGAATTCTTTTCACACGTTTTGTTTTTCCTTCTGATCGGAACATTGCTCACATCCAGACAGTTCCCAAAACGGATGACAAATTGCTCGTGTCCAATTATTTCTCCATTGCGCTGATTTGTACTCTTTCCAAAGTAACAGAGAAACTCATCATCTCTTAAAACATCCTGAAACCTTCCAATCGCAGATGTGAATTCCATCAGTGCCGATTCATTAGTGATGAGTTAAATCATTGTACTCATCATTGAACAAATTCCATGATAAGTTTCATTGTAACTTAACCAGTTACCCTCAACAGTTCTTAGGGTTTTGATGGTGTTTGTCAAAAGTAATTTTGGAGGAATGGCTCATATATGCGGCACGGCGCAATTGGTCTACGTCGTTGATGCACTTAAATCCAACAGCAACTCTGTATAAATCTGGATTCAAACCTACTACGGAAAATTGTTTTTGTGGTAGTGCCCCCATAAACCTCTTTCAGCCTTCCAGACTACACAAAAGAGAGCATCAGGTTAATTAATGACCTGACTGGTACAAGGTTTCACCACCCTCTGTCTCACAAATGCTCACTTTCAACTGTATTCCTTTTCTAGATACTTCCATGGGTACTGTTCTTCTGAATTGGCATCTGTAATTACTCAGTACTCTTCAGTACAAATACGAACACGTGTCTGAACAAGACATATGTCGTTTATTGAGTATGATACCAGATCTATGCAAATGTGAAGGTTGGCTAGACTACATAATGCTTAAATTGCCCTTGAAAAATTTCCTAGGGTTTCAACAGGATTCCAGTCGTTGACCTTTAACCTCACCAGACAGAGCTACCATCAACTAAACCGTGGAGTCTGTTTTGATTTAAAAGATAATCCCTCTGTAAATCGATTTATATGTTTTTTTTTTTTTTGCAGATCCTCAAGATGATTCATTAGACCTCATGAGTGCCTTTATGGCGATAAACGCCAACGGACCAGATCCTGTGTTACGTGTCAGAAGAGATGACGACAAAAAAGACCCACCAAAAGGGAAAGGAGAAGGAGAAGGAGAAGGAGAAGGCCATCATCCTGGAAAGCATCCTGGAAAACATCCCGGAAAACATCCTGGAGAGCATCCTCCTAAAGAAGGTGAAGGTGGAGAAGCTAAGCCTTAGATGAAGCGGTCTAAGTATTAAACACAGATGTGTACAATTGATATGGTCATGATTAAAATAATTTAAAGCATCAATAGGTTGAATCGTTCTTTGAAGCATTCTGGAGTGAGAGTGCCCAACACATTACCCATTAATCAGGTGACAGAAGACTCTGCTTTACCGTTTGGTGTTCATACTTTCTTTAACCCCGATCCTCCCTCTTTCCAAAGTCCTTCCTGAACACCATGCTTGGTATTGCAGCCAATCTTCCACCTATCACATGAATTCTTATTCGCTCTATACATTACGTAACAATTGTTCCCCCTGCTGACAGCTCTCCGCACCCAAAAACTGTATACCAAAACAACAGTCTCGTTTCCATCATAAGGAAAGTTGATTAGATACAATTTATATCCTCCCATAATAAATATCCATGACTATAGAAAGTGTACAGGCACAATGCTATCGACCGCAGCACAGTTGGTCGCTGGACCAAACGGATAACATTCGAAGAAAACGAGCACGCTTTTAATTTTTAAACTCTTGAATTAAAACATAATTCTTTTAATTTTAAACTGTTGTTGAAAGAATAACATTAACAATATCTTCACTAAGACTCATACCACATTTGTTTAAAATCATTAATGTTCTCATTTAGAGAGTCTTAAATTCTTTAAATTGTAATTGGAGAGATTAATATTTTCTTCTTGGTTTATTAGCTAAGTGTTTTCGGCAATTGAGTGAAATCTAGGGACATGATTTCCCTTAAAATCATGCACTCAATAATCATTGTCTCTAAGATTTTCTCTGAAGTGAGATTAACCGGTCTGTAGTTGCCGACTTCACTCTTAGAACTTCCTTTATGTATTGAAGATAAATTGGCATTTCTCCAGTCCAAAGGTATCTGTCCCTGGTTCAAAGATGCCATCATTTAGTTTTAAAATACACAAAAATGGCTCCAATATCTCAAAGAGAATACATATTTCATATTCTCAAAAAAAGGGGCGCATACTTTGGCTTTTTCGGAGAACCCCAATCCAGACATTTATGTCTTGCAATTCTTGTGGCACTGTTCTCTTAGAAATGGGCTGCTGACACCCTTGTGACCCCCAGCTGATCACTGTACTTTCTGAGACACCATTCATTGCTTCTCCTGTGAACTCGATGCCAGGCACCAAATTCACAACAGAAGCAATGAGACATTTCATCCAGACTGTGTGCAAGGTCTCGTACAAGTTGGTGGTTGGTCAGTGATACTTTGGAGAGTGTTAACTATTACGAAGTGGGTTCCCCCTACTTGAAGTACCAACCAAAATTAATCAGGCTGGCTATACAAATATGCAGGATGATCAGGTTGTGCTTTTTGTTGATATTTGAGAAATACTCATGATTTCGATACTCCTGTATTCTAGGATGACAACACTTCAGTTCATTGGGCCTCTGTTGTTTTAAAGAGGAATGGTTGGGTGTTTAAATTATCCAGCTAAGTCACTATAAAAATTAAATAAAATTTAACAGATACGTATACTTAGTTTGTGCTGTGTACGTGTGTGTGTGTGTTGTTGTGTGTTGTTTTTGGAGACTTTGCTATTAGAAAGGCTTGCCCAATACCCAGTTGCCCAATACACACACAGACTCTTACACAGAATCATTCCCTATCACTCATCAAATGCTTAAAAACGGTACAGATATCGCACTTGGAAATCAGTTCCTGCAGCATGATCCCGCCCTGACAGGATCCAGCAGGTTCCAATGCTGGAAAAGAGGAGGCCTTGAAATTATGACATCGGTGGGAGACTTGCTTGGAAAAGCCTTTTAATGCTAAGATGATATCTTGGTTGGCTAAGATGATGTCTTGTATTTCGATAATCAGAAGTGGTACAAAACATGGCTGCACTCCTCACGCTCACCACACAAGCGCAATTGGCCGAGTTCGCTAGTTTAAATTTGTAAAGACGAGCGTTAAGGGATCCATGTCAGGATTAAACCAGCGTTGGGTAGATTTTCGAAAATAAAGTTTATATTTGAAATGAAACACTTGGTACCAGATCCTTACGGAGAATTTTTCCATCTGTCTTTCTAGAGCCGTGGTAATTCTTACCTACATTTTGCTTTATCAGATTTGGGGTTTACTATCGTATGTGACACCAAGAAAAGAAAAAGAACGACATTCCCTGATGTAGTAAGACATGCCCTTGAAAATGAAAAACAGGTCCAAGGCAAAACACCAACTAGCACCCTGCAAAGAAGACGTAGATACTGTTCTAGAAGTATGCATTAAAGGGGGGAGGGGAAGGAGCGTTGAACAGTGTGCAGCTTAGATTAAAAAGTTGAGAGTTTTACGCTATGATTCCAAATATTTGGATATAAGAATCAGTGGGTATATAAAAGCTATGGTAATCCAATCTTAAGGTTCCTTTCTTAAGATCCCAGTCTTGTCTTGATATACGAAGACCATGATCGAAGAATTTTTAACTTTGTTCTGAAAGTTCTTAATATGTCGGGTGGAAAGATAACTTGTTGTCAACAACTCCTAGATGTTTATGAGAATCGACAAGCGGCAATTAGAAGTCAGCCAATCGTCGAGTATACAATTCCACACTAGGAGTACAAGAATGAACCAACAAGGGCTACTTATGATGGTACTGGTAATGCTCATATTAACATTAATATGTATACTACTCATGGGGGTCCTCGTGGGTAGGACTCGGTAAAATCGACGTCCTCCCCACACCGGTGGAAAAGACCTGATTTCGAATCCCATCGATGACAGGAGGAATTTTTATGGGCCATTTTCAAAACGTGGCCTAGTTATTCGGTCTCAGGCGAGGGTACCATGGTTTTTTCTCCCGGAAACTCGAGTTTTTCATCCAACAAACAGAAAATATACTTCAGTACACACGCAATTTACAGACAACATACACAGAGCAGTACGACCACAGTCACTGATGCTCCTAAAACCCTACTGCAACAACAACAACAACAACAACAACAATAACAACAGTCATGGGATTTAGTTAATATTAAAATTAATCAGAACAAATGAATTGTAGCAATGTAGTTCAGTCACTTTTATTTAATGTGAGCTTGTAACAATATTACAGTTTTCAAGTCTCAGCAGATTTAAAGAAAAAAATATTTGTATAAAAATATTTTAAAAGGAAATAATAATATTACCGCCACCGAGTTTCAAAATGGCAGCTTTTCAAGTTACCCAATAGATGGCGCCACTAAGGCATAGCTAAATACATTTCCAAGTGCATTAATTTAATTAACTTTATATTATCCAGAAAAAAGGATAATTAGATTAATTGTCTTAATTAATGGGCCTAAGAGCCTAAAGAAGCTAATTACTTAGTCTAAGGGCCAACATTAGCAGAAAATTTCACCGAAATAAATGTATAAAATCAGAGAAAATGATTAAAATGCATAAATTATGCTAATTTGCAGTGACGTCATGAAAACGTCACAGCTTAATAACCTTTAACCCAAAACTTACAGAGCCAGCCAGCTACAACAACCGAGGTCCAAATTTCCACAAAAATAAATCGAAAATAAAAAGATTTGAATAGTATAGCGCCATCTACCGATGAAAATATTAAAGCCACAAAATTAAAATAAAAATATTAAATGATTAGTACAGCGCCATCTACCGATGATAATTAAAACCACACCCTTAATTATTACTAGCGAATTCCTCTATTGACGCAGCAGAATCTAATGGTTGTTTGGGTCTCCCTTATCTATCTATATATATTTCCAAAATCTTTTAAAAAATTATTAATTGATTTTTCTTCTGGGATAATTGTTTAATAGAATTAATCAGTTTTATGATATTTATTGATGAGAATGTGCTCTCATTTTCCTTCCTTGCTACCTGTTTTCCATTGACTGCATGCCTGGATAGAAACTCCTTCCATCCTCTTTACTAACATCGTCCATATTTGGGCTGAAGACCTACTGGTCAGGGAGCAAGTAATGGATATGCTATTTTTCTCGAATTTTCAATCACCCTTCAACTTGTTCTTTATGTTTTCATTCTTAATATTATTTAATGTATTATTGTAAATTGGGGTTACACGAAAGAACAAACTCATCCATCCATGTATACTGTGAACTACATCAAACCACACAATACCAGTAATGTATTTTAGAGATTTTATTGATCCTTACATTGAGACCACCGCATATCGTCATTTGACATTTAAATTGCGTCATCTGAGGTCACTGATTTATGTTTCCTTTGCGCCTTCATCACCATCTCCTCCTCGTTGTTTCTTTCTTCTTTCGCCATCCCCAGTCTTCCCACCACGCCTGTCCTTGCTTCCTCCGGTCCTTCTTGTACCACTACCACCTCTCCGACCCTGTTTCTTTTTACCTCCTTCTCTGTCATCTGATGACTCTTCCCCCCTCTTCATCATCTTGTCTTCTGACACGCACCCAGGAATCGAGTGAGTCGCTGTCTGCCCCCAGAAAAGCACTCATGAGGGCCATGGAATCATCTTGGTCGTCTGGAACAGAAATACAAGAAATTGAGATGAAACAATTTACAACGATTGTTTTCTAAATATAGGAAAGTATATGGGTTTGATGGTATCAGTTTTGCTTAGTGGATCGAAAGATTTCAGATCGAAGCTGCAACCAACAGGAAAAATCTTTTCTAGGGCGATCAGAAGAATCTTTGTCCCACGACTTTTGCTGATGTAGTGATGACCAAATTATAAAAATAAACGGGTTATCCATTGGTCTAGCTGTGTCACAAGGAATACGTTTAGACAAGTAGTGGAGGAAGTATCATTGTGATATGAGCAGTACACCATTTCTTAGTGTGGTGGATAAAATAGGTTTTTCTGAGAAAAACGTACCTTTAAACAAAAATCAATTGCATTCAATTAATTTTTCAACTACCAAGAGACAATTTGGCATTCGTAGTACCTTAAACATATTCCTGGTACCATAAATGCGTGTTTACAACAAAAGGAGTGGCCTTCAACATTCTTTGCAGAACATTTTTGCAGTTCTGCATCCGTTTTTAATATCATTTTGATGTACCTCAGATTTAATATAAATCCAGTTCAATTATCGCAATGTGAGATTATATTTTAATTGGATGACTGTATACTATTAAAACGATAATGGTCATTCGGCCAAGGGGTGTTCTTACCAAGAATGGCTTCAGTTCTGCAAACTGCAGCGTCTGGAGATTAGGCACCTCAGGTGATCTGACTTTGAGGTTTTGAATGGATTGAGCAATTCAATGCTGATGGGAATCTTCCTCTTGGTTAGACCAAATACACAAATTCAAATTGAGGAAGGACGGTTGCACAATAGATGTGATGAAGTTTGCCTCCATTAATACTAATACTAATTTAAATAAAATATATTTTGAGAACGTAATATTGGTCATTTATTCCTTAATTTGGAACATGGACGTGTCATGTGAGTCGTCTGTCTAAAGAGATGAACCAATAGGAGGATTCTTTTCAATAGAAACAATAACTTACCAAAAGTTCGCTGAAATAATAAAGGATACGTTCGGGTATCAACGCCACCTAATTCAACTAGACCTAATTAATATGAAAAATTTAAAAACCAGGGTGGTACTAAATTTGCTCTCCAGATACCGATGATACTTTTTGGCCAAGTCTTCTGATGATAATGGTTTTCGTAATTTTTTAACAATATCTGCAAATGGCGTTATTATAATCACATTCATACCTGTCTAAAAAGAAGACAACTATGTTAAATTGCAAAAGTTGTCTTTATAAAGTGTCTTAAACAAGAGAAATACTGTTTTCTTACCAGCGAAGACGATTGCAACCGCCAAGCTGACTGTGAGAAACGCTGCTGCCAACCACGTTTTCATCCTTGAAGTCGTCTTCGAGATGGTTCCAGAAGAAAGATGGAATGCATTTCTTGAAGAAGAGGGCCCGTTTTATATACGTGGTCCCGTGTTGAGTTCAGGCATGCGTGTTTCGAAAGTGGATTCGCTGTTTAAGCAGTTGTCGTGAGAATGGGGAATTTCGCAAGCTGAATATCGAGGGCCTTTGTTAGCATTTATGGTTTCACCTGCCCCTGCCATGACCGATCTTTTCTATTGCCTCTCTTTATTCTTTCACACTTCCAAGGTGTCTTTCGTGACTTAAGAACAATATCTTTCCTCACTAAGCACATTTCTTCTCCACTTTCTGACGTTAACTGTTTCTTTTCTTATTTTATTTTTAAAATTATAAAAAATAAAATAAGAAAAGTTTATTAAAATGTTTATTAATTAATCACGAGCATTTTATTTCAATTATATATATTACTAGTATTATATTATACTGTACTTGTATATAATACCCTCGTGGTTTGCACAGTTGGTATAGTCATCGTCATTTCCACACCGGAGGAAAAGACCAGAGTTCAAGTCCCATCGATGGCGTGAGGAATTTTTCGCAACGTGGCTGAGTTAATCGGTCTCATGATGATTTTTTTCTTCCAGAAACTCAGGTTTTTCATCCAACTAACTGAAAATCGACTTCAGAACGAGCGCAATCTATTTTGTAGAGATGGTATTCATCTGAATAAAAGTGGTGCAAGGATTTTTGCATGTATCATCGAGGATATCCTAAGGGTTCAGGAAAACTGCAAGTTAGGGGGACGAGAACGTTAATATAGAAGGTTAATATTGATGATATGGGTCAAAGTAATGCTGATATTGGCAAGATCTTTTGAGGGTGGCAACGTTTTAAACGAGCCGGAAGATGATAAAGAGAGGGAAAGAAGCTTGAATAACTTCAAAGGGTATGTCAGGGTAGTACACTATAAAAGAATAGTAAATCCTAGTTAGGACAACTAAAACTGATATAATACGACTAACGGATATGGTGCTATCCGGAAATTGGGGATGAGGAGTTCCACTATGGTGTGTTTAACGTATTTAGGAAAAACAGGGAAGATTGAAGGGGTGGTTCGGTCATGCTTCTTTTCAAAACACAGCCTGAGTGCGAAAAGTGCTTTTGCTGACTCAGACGTTGCTGCTGCCAGTATAGAATCTGTGTGCTGTCAGTCACTTGGAAGCAAGGGAACAATGATAGGGAGAGCAATCTACAGATCAAAAGATTGTGAAGAGTATGACAAGAATGTTTAGGTGCAGATGTAATGGGCAAGCAAGCGTGAATGTCTTATTATGGGTGACTTCAATCTGTCCCAGATTGATTGAAACAAGTGGGAGGGAAAATCACCACGGGGAACAAAATCTTTTTTTTTTTTTTTTTTTTTTTTAATGTAAACCCCAAATACAAGAGGCATTAGACCCTATAGTACTTAGTACCGTGCTTGGGTTGGAGGTTGAGAAGACGAAAGAAGATATTTGTTGATATTGGACTTGAACTTCTGTAGATTGTAATTTTCAGGAAATACGTATGAAGGAAGGTTGTTCCAGAAAACGGCAGTTGAATTTATAAACGAGGAAGATGAAAAGTTGGTTCTGTGAGTTTGAAGTTGGACAGTAAAGGGATGTTGGCTGGTGGCAGCAGTGTTCGGACTGTTTTAAAAGAGAGCGGGAATTATAGAAGCCAATTCAGAAGAACAGTGCCCATGGAAGTATCTGTAGAAGAGTCATGCAGCAGAAACAGTGTCTATGAGAAAGCGAGTGGAGAGACTCTGTTAGAGAAGAATCATTAATTAACCTAACTGCCCTCTTCTGAATGGAATCAAGAAGCCTGAGAGAGGTTTTGGGGGCACCGCCCCAGATGTGGGAACAATATCAGAACGGACATATGCACAAGTACCACCTTTGAGGCGAAAGGAATCATACAGCGAATAATTTGGGCATCTGAGATGAGAAGTAGTTGAATCAACCGATAACTAAGATTCTGTCAAAAAAAGTACATGTGGTTTGGCAGACTGCAAGTGGAAATGGACAGCGTTGAGATTAGAATTGAGACCACATATATTTGTGATATGAATTAGGAAGTCCTTGGGAGGTTTAGATCTTTTCGCAGATAAGCTTGCTCTATTAGTTTGACAATTCATGGTGTATTCAATAGTAAGAAAAAGTAGGTGGGACATGCTGTATGAAGTAATGAAATTTTTGGATATGGCGTACATGTGGTAAGAATATACCCAGATCCTTGACATAACGTGGCCTCGACAATGCTCCCCGCATACACACTACTCGGACTCCCTCTAGTCACTACCTGGAAGAGTAGAGGTAGCAAGATTATACACTAGCTGATCCAGAAGCCTCCTAGAGAGTTACCAATAGGTTCGGTCCGGTGTACTAACTAGGGGCCGGCCTACGAACACCGTTTTAGAGCTGTACCCTCGAAATGTAAGGAATATTGGATCTCGCCACGACGTTCATCATAACCTCAAAAGTCATCAATCATACTGCATGATGGAAGAGATGAGGAAGGGTTGACCGGAACTTAGCTCTAGAGACTAAACATGGGTTCCACCACTTCAAGCCTCCAATAAGCAAAGTGGTGGTATTTCGCCGGTTGATGAGAGTCATCTACCACCTAGTACTGCCTGGTAACATAGAGGGGCGGCGTTC